>NW_022731578.1:542590-545062 GCF_011630105.1 Anneissia japonica | reverse complement strand
TATATATATATATTGTGTATAAAAAATCAAATCAGCACCGTAAACACGATATAAATAAATAGATAACTAATAATAACAGTGCTCGAAAGATTTTGTTCCTATTCGAGCACTGTTATTATTTGTTTATATAGGGCCTATAGATATATATTTGTTTATATATATATATATATATATATATCCTATATAGGCTATATGATAATAATATACCGTATATAAGCACGCTGCTATGTATATATACACGTATTTATTTCCATGCATTGTAAGCAAAACATTTTTGTAAAATGGTATTGGAAAGACATTTAAATAACAGAAACTGATTAAAGGCGGTATTATAATTATTTCAATATTTTACAATATATAGCTTTTGTACATACTTCGTACAAGATATTTATTTCCAATTATTTTTTTATATAGTGCTAAATGGGTTGATATTACATCCGGGAAAAAACATGTTTAGATCTATTAATAATATGATTAGTTTTAGTGATTTACCTCTTATTGTCTACTGAGCAAATTTGAGAAGACCTCATTGCGTTTTACAAAAGCTGAATTAGAAGTTATTATTTTTACACAGTTGCAAAACGTTTGGCTTGACGTTTACAACCGAAATATTATGATTGTGAAATCAATAAAAGTGTGTGTTCCTAAAGTCAATCATCATGTCCGTATTTTATTCACCGCCGTCTCTACATTTTGTCTATACTATTTTGTACACACATGCTAATGAATGTTATAATATATATACAAATTGAGATTTTTAAATGGTTTTGTATTGACAATTTTTCTTCAGTGATTATTTTTTCTCTGCTTAATGCTTTTTTCAAGTACTGTACCTCGAATATAATATTTTTTTTATTATTTTCAAATTAATTATAAAGTTTTCTTGAAACTTAATATTTCTCTACATTCACAATTTCATAGCTTATGAATTTTCTTAGCAAGCATAGATTGGAAATCCAACACGGACTGCTGAAGGGATGAGGGCGTTTCCTATGGCGCTCCATAGGCAATCTTTTGATTTCCCATACGTGTCCCTATATACATACTACAGGATAAAACCATCTTGAATTTGTAAATTTACTACGTATTTAGTACTCTGGCTACTGTTTAATAAACAGAATATCACTCACAACATATCAGCCTTAATGTCATTAGTTTAAGTACTGTTCTCAACTGACGTATTAAAATCAGAGTAGGCCTAGGCCTACGTGGTTATATAGGTGAATAAAGCATGTTTGTTGCGAAAACCAACCAATTACAACCGAAGTAGTATCCTGCTGTAGAGATGGGTGAGTGAATTAAGAAAAACCTTTTCTACGAATTCACCTCCTTAATAGGACAGTAGCCCCATTTCTTTTCACTTTCCTTTTCGTTGTCAGAAGTAAATGTTTGAGCCTAATCATCTTTCTTCCTGTTTATATTTCGTGCTTTATTAGGGAGTAGGCTATATTAAAATAATAAATTAATTCTCTGCGTTCTGCACGCTGAGTATTGTAACGCTTAAAAAAACAATACTGTTGTTTCAATTCCATTCACTGCAGCTCTCCTTGTGTTATCATCTGGATGGCTGAAATACAAGTTGCGAAAGCGCACCGTCTTCAGATGAAACTTTTATGTGTGCAATATGGCCGATGTGCACGTTAAAGAACTCAGTAAACTCTTCGGAAAGGAGTAGGAAGTTGTCTCCCGGTGTAATAAACGAAAACTACATCTTAAATAATTGATATCAGGGTTTATAAAAGGTAGTAGTCATATCAGGAGAGTTCTGCAAGTTACCGTGATTATTTGAATGGCATTATTAGGCAATAGCGTCGATCAGGTACGGTACGGTCCGTAAAATTTGTATGCTATCCCCGATAAGAAGCGCTTAATCTCATTATTCGGAACACATTTTCGTTTTGATCTATTGGAGCTAAATGATACATCACCATATCAAAAATATGTTTATCAATAAGGTCGATGACTTGTGCACCGCAGAAAGTTTATATATAACAGTGACCTACGCCCAAGTCAAGACCTAAAAAGACCACTGGGGAAGATGTAGGCCTACATAGTTCAAACTAAAATTACTCTTAGCAACAAAACGTTCGAATCCAATCTGCTATGTGAAGATTGTGAACTTTATCTTGTTAGGCCTATACCTACCATTATTATTGAGTATATTTGCTTTATCAAGCTGCGAATTACAATATTCAGTTCCCTACTCTTTTCTATTTGGAGGAAAAGGGAAACATTAGTTGCACGTGTGTAGAGCTATGAAAATCCATATTTGAATTTACTATAATTTGTAGGCCTCTTTAGTAACTTAATACGGTAATCTTCGACAGTTTTTTCGCCAATTAACATATAGCCTAGGCCTAACTCCTACCGTGCCTGTATTCTATGCAGATTGGCCTACTTCGAAATTGGCTAGTAATCTGTGGTCTTCGTAGTTCAAAGTCGGTAAATTGAGAAAGTTGAATTGTTTCTATA
>NW_022731578.1:512240-542362 GCF_011630105.1 Anneissia japonica | reverse complement strand
TATACAAATTTGAAACGTATACGTTGATAGGCCTATAATAGACATAAACAGCAAACTGTTGAATAAATGTTACTGAATCTAATCTAAAATCTATCCTCAAGATGAAATGAAATTAGAACAATAGATGTTCCTCGGCAATAAACAAACGCATTATTATACATTATAGGTTTAGACTAAATTTGCTGGTACCATACAGCTTATGGTGCTTAGCTTTTTGTTGTTGTTGTAAAAATTCTTTAAATCAGCAAAAACTGAATTGCTTTGGTGTGTAATTTATTGGATGTTGATATCTTTTAATAATATCTTAATAATATAATAATATATTTTATTTATTTTCCACTTCATCGTGGCCACAGTTGGCTAAAAACCGATCGTTTGCGATCAATGCTTCAAAATGGGATTCAATTCAATTCAATCTGTATTGGTCCAATACATGAAAAGGTACATCAGAAAATCTTTGTTTATACACTGCAATATATAAAACGTTAATGAAATTCAATATAAACAATTCACATATAAAAGTTAAACTCGAATCACGACCACCACCAAACCGATCGAAAGATGAGGGAGAAAAAAAACAATAGAATAATATAAAAGATAAAATAATAATTAAATATGTTTTAATAAATGTCAATCAAAAGACGATAAAATAAATACAATAAAATATATATAAATAAAGTAAAGACGTCTCTTGATATCGTCTAAATTTCGACATTGACGATTGCGACAACGTCTGCCAGTACACAGAAATACATAACATGAAATTAACTTAAACTTGATAAAACGTTTAAGACAAAAGAATAAAAATATAAAATACTTGTAGAATGTATTTAAATTAATTCTGAGATAGGCGTAAAATGAATATTTTTTATAGATATTAACACAATTTCAATTTTATTCAAAAACCGAAACGGAGAGATAAACTGCATAAAAACCATTTACGTAGGTATCAACACATCATATACAAATACATCACAAAACACATAAAATATATGTGGAAATACTCAATCGACAAAAGTTCAATCAAACAGAAAACTTTTGCAGTATGCAGAGCATAATTGATCATGAAAAGAGCGCTACATAACAATACTATACTTATTAGAGTTATGTTTTACACCAAAAAAAATGTTTACAGAGAAAAACAATTATGAATGTAGGGCTATACGTATTTGGTTTTTGTTTTTTGCTTTTGGGGAAGACTGCGATGATACGAAAAACATTCGTCAAATTCTGTTGATTGGCAGTACCAATGACTGCAGCGCACACCCTCGAGTCAAGTTGTTGTTTTCGTAGTGAACATTGTTATTTATTCACCATAACCTTGAAACCTGAAGACAGTTTTGATCAAATTCAGCAACTGAAATGATTAAACTAATGTGTACATATTGTCTTGTTTACCCTGTCCTGTATCTGTTGAGGCGTCTGCCCGAATAAATCATCGAGGAAATAATAGCTCTACGATTAACGGTAGTTGATTAGTTTTAAACCGTCCGTCTGGCCTACTCATTGAACAATCTAGCATTTGTTAACTATTGTCTAATTATTAAATTCCATCTTATCGTGTGAGTATTCGTCATCAATTACAGAAACAGTATAATTCCAAGGTTGGCAGGCCTTCAGGGCAGAAACCATTGTTAAATTTAGCAGAAAAAAGTCCGTCATAAGATAAAATAGGTACCGTTCCGTATTATTATCTTCCTGCTATATAATGTTCATGTTTATGTCCATTGAGGCCTATATTCTTTGTCGCTTGATGGTCCGTTTGATTGATTGATAGATTGATTGGTAGTTTGTTGTTTGATTCCTGAACTCTGCTGAATACACGTAGGGCCTACATCAAAAGTAGTGGCAAACCTTCTCATGAATTGTAATTAAAACTTGGTAAATTATTTTTGTATTTATGTTGATGTAATTTATTAAAGTATTGTAACTTGAAGCCTGAACTCTTGCGCATACGTTTCACAAGAGGACACAATTTTATTATTATTTATTTATTTATTTATTTATTTATTTATTTATTTATTTATTTATTTATTTATTTATTTATTTATTTATTTATTTATTTATTTATTTATTTATTTATTAAACATATTTAGGCAGGAACATAATGTACAGACGAGATGGTAACACTGTTTTACAATGTGGTCTTGCAAAGATAAATACAATAGCAAACAAAAGGCTACTTAAGACAACAGCTAGGCTTATATACAATATTCAAAACAACAAGAAGACGACAATATTTATCGATTTGTTAAAATGACATTAGGCCCAGACATATAGGCTTGAATGGATTGAGATTTGGTTGTTACTAATAGGCCTAGTTGTTTTCGTTTGCATTTTACACGGCTCACCCTTATGGATAGACTTAATCCCTGTTATATCATATCATGTTGTTTATTTTGCTTTTATGACACAAAACAGAAGAACAATACAAGACTAAATTAAAAAGAAAAGCAGGATTGCTTATGTTATAAATAAAATAACAGTCAAGAGGCTTTTCATATTGAAATACCGAAACAAGTTTTAAAATTTAAAACATTAAGATTGTTCCGTTTGTGAGACACATAGGACTATGCTATAGTGGAGAATAGAATTGTACCGGGATATGTTACCATGGAGTTTTTATCTAATTTATTTAACTGACGTAACTTATTAATTATATACTTAATGCCCTTTGTGCAACGGCAATTAAAGCTTATTTTCACATTTTAATCTTATACCACTAGATATAATTTTTATTTTAATATTAGAAATAGGCCACTTAGAAAATAGAGCGTGAAAGTATGTATTCCCTAATGGCAGGCTCAAATATCTACCACTTCTATATATATTTAAAATTGGCCTACGACAACGAATTGTATTACATTGAAGCTTATTTATCATTTATATATTTATTATTTACTGTATTTATTATTTTTTATGTAAACATTAGATTTAATTTCTCTAGTATTTATGGCGTATTTTAAGCGTTGGTTGTAGAGAAAGGCGATGAAGAAAGAGTAAAATTTGTTTTAATGAGTTAACGAAAGATAAAATTGAAAGAAAAATTTAAGTAAGTTAAGCTTAAAAGGTTTTGAATAATTATGCACAACTTAAATGGAACAGAAATTATTTTATACAATAGTTCAAAGCTATATGATCGAGTTTTCCACTATCGTATTTTATGTTCTTTTAAATTCTTTATTTTTTAAAATCTTTATTGTGTTTGACATTGTCTTCCTTTCTTCTTTTTTTTGATGTTATTTGAAATAAACTAAAATATACAATAATAAAATAATGAATTGGCTGGATTTTAATTGTAATATCAGCAAAATCTAAATTTTTTCTGTGAATTAATTGATCCTTGTATATGAGCCACTCGTAGTCTTTCATTACATATTAAACATATTAAATGATTGTACCAAAGACAGTTTTCTTTAACATGACTATAAAGAAACTATACCCACAATAAAGCACTCAACCATTGACCAAACCATTTTAATTTGTTTGTTTTTGGTTGACATCATCGTTTGCTTGTATCGGTGGGTGTTTGTTATGCTGGACTTCTCATGCGTGTTTCCATTCCCACGATTGTCCACATAAACATTTTTTTTTTATATTTGGTTCAGCGAACTAACGCACTTCTCGTAAGTTAAATTGTCAATTTTCATAATTAAAAATGTCGTTATTGATAATCGGAAGCAGTGGTTGTCTTCTCTTAATTATTAGGTTGTCTATTTCGTCGGGGAATGTCCCAGTTACGTGTTTTCGCAACAGGGCCAAGCAGAGCTTTTAGCGCGCGACAGTTCTATCAATAAGTACTGTACTAACTAATAAATATTTATTAAGTTTATTAAGTTTGTTACTTAAACAGAAAAAAAGTTCGGTTAACTTATAGTTAGAACGAAGTTGGTTGTGACTTATAAGTAGCTGTAAGATTTATTTAACCGCGTTGTAATATTATGGGTGCTTAAGGGGGCGACATGCCAATATTTTACAAAGATGGAGCTGCGAGGTACCGTGCCATGGGTGCAAATTCAGAATGGTTCATATCTGAATATGTAATGACACACTGCCCGCTATAATTGCTTGTTCTAAAGTGTAATTGTTGAAGTATTTTTCATTTCTGTAATTTACTACTTTTATTGATGTGAGATAGGCCTATATTGAACATTCCCTATTTCCATTTTAATTGAACAAACCTGTAACTCATTCCTGATGATGACATAATTAATGTCAAGATATTGAATCCCGACACGATGGCGTACATTTCGATACTTGGAGTATGTATTATACTATCACAAACCTGTAACTGCAACAATGATTAAATTTATGATTATCAAAGTAACATATTATTCTTTTTTTTTCATAATCATTATCAAATATACAAAGATCTTATATATAATATATATGTATATACATATAATATATATATATATAGGTCTACATTGTATTATTTACTTGCCTGATTTATAAATTATAAATCTTAATATTATATAAGTTAATTAGAATATTTCTAATTACAGAATCTTGTACAAAAAGTATATATGTATTATAGTGGATGCATATTACGTATTTTAATCATAAAGACAGTGGTTTAGGCTACTTTTGTGCTTTCCTGGCAGCTAATGACTATGGTCTATTCAATGCACTTGTCAATGTTACGCTCGTTTGATATTTTCTGATTTGTATTATATTTTGTATATTGTATCTTTTGCCTGAATAAATACTACTAATAATAATAACACAAAGAAAGCTAAATTTCCCGAGATATTCATGTCCTTTTACATTTAAAATAATTGTATTATCTAGTAGATGAGCTGTATTTCAAGTACATTGTATACTACAAAATATAGCTTTACATATAGGGTTAGTATACTTGAAATATATTTACGATATCAAACCTTAAATCGTTTCAATTGTTATTAGGCGGTGAAACACAAGTTGATTCTTCCAATATTTAAAAAATAGTAATTATATACTCTTATATTGTTGGCTAAGGTGTTCAACAATATTCACATCACTGAAATTCAGACTGCCTATAAAATGCTTATGTATGGTATCGTGTAGGGGGGTTTTTAGCTTTACGTTTTGGTCATTTTAGGCCGCTATTTGATTCTTCTGCTACTTAAGTCCGTATTTAACAAGTGTTAATGTATTGTTAATATTGTAGGCCTTTTAGGTTTTATCTGTATTTTTAATATATAGTATTTTACATTTTTTTTTAAATCAAGGACCCTTAATGATTAGTTCCTGCAGGAACTGAATAAGTCACCCTCTTTAAGAATCGTAATAAATAAAATAAGTCTATCCTCCGATGGACATTGTTATCCTAAATAACATTGGTTTCTGAACAACGTTTAGGGGCCTATGTAATGTAATAATCGTAAAGCATATCTTGCCGGTTCCTATTAGTAACACATAATAATAATAATAATAATAATAATAATAATAATAATAATAATAATAATAATAATAATAATAATAATAATAATAGTAATAATAATAATAATAATAATAATAATAATAATAATAATAATAATAATAATAATATAATATCATGCGTGAATCTATATCTTCCTATGAGTAACGGAAACGAGTTCTTAATCAATAATGACCGAATTATATACCTATACCAGATTTCAACACTCTACTCGTGAGTGACTGCTTATGTCTTGCGGCGAATTCGCACCAATTATGATCGAATAAATTGAGAACATTAGTCAATATTTTCAAGTAATCACCTAGAAACAAACATGTAATCTGCGTACTAGAATCCTCATAGGACATAAGGAAACGTTCCTTGTGTTGAACTTATCAACCTAAAGCAGTTTTGCGTCTAGCTTACGAAGGTCTTTGGAGATTGACTGACGGCATTTTCATAATTAACCGTTCAAATATCTTATAATAAGAGGACAATTAACAATTTAATAACTATCCGCTTTAATTTGTTCTTTGAAAATTTGTAAAGTAACAGCCGTAAACCATGTTTGTATTTGCTTTCGAACTGAATGTTTTATGAAAGAAATTGCTTGGGGTTAGAGCCTTCCAGAAATTCATACTGAAAAAGTAACTTTTTGTTGCTAATTAATGCTTGATGCGATTATGAAATCGTACTAACGTAATCGCCCACTTAAGCATTGTTAATATTAGTTATTTTCTTATTAAGTATTCACATTGGTCCAACAAAATAACGTTAAAATAGAGGGATCTGTGAGTTAAAAAGCAGTTGCCCCAACCGACATTCCAGCCCGGACCACTGGGGTAGCTGTGGCTCATTTGCAGATAAGGGGTCCGACCGCGAGGTCCGAACCAAGGGGCCGACTAGACCGTCGATCAGGCTCCCCGAATGGTAACCCCTGGTTGACGGGGATAATTTTTATGGCTTTGTATGGTCAAAGATGGCCCAAATTACTTTTAGACCACAGTATTAGGGATTGGCAATCAAAATATTGTTATTTAAACATCAAATTATTACGACGTGGCGTCGGACGACAGGGAAGTCTGGGCTTGTCTGAAGAGTTGGGGGGGGGGGGGGGGTTGGGGGGGGGGGTGGGGTTGTGCCTATTGCAAGTTCGAATCGAAGAAGAAGCAACTGGATTTCCACATACTGGCGTGGAACAACGCTAGTTATAGATGCAGTGCAAAAGAAATAGATTATAGGCATTCTATATTTTTTTCTATTTGTTTTTAAACTTTTTTGTATACAGAATCTTGCATCTGTCAGGAGGGCAAGCAAGTGAGTTCGCAATAGCAATGCAATGCAAACATACAAAATTAAAATACTTAACTAGTAGACATGCAGAATGTTAAAAAAATCATTCAGAAAGATAGAACAAATTCAAAATAACAAGAACATAAAGCTTAGCTTTTTACAAAAAGTATTCATAATATTAAATAGCAAAACGGTATTAAGTTGAAAATATTATTAAAATCACAATTATTCATTATTAGATTACAAAAAGAACATAATATAATTTGATATTTAAAAAAACCAATTGTATACTTTAATTATTAAATATTAAAATTCAGATTAAAAAGATTAATTTTATATACAAATAAAAAAGTTAAATATTAAAATTACAAGTTAAGTATCAATATTGGAACTACCTACCAAGTTAAAAATATTATTAAAATCACAATTATTCATTATTAGATTACAAAAAGAACATAATATAATTTGATATTTAAAAAAACTAATTGTATACTTAAATTATGTAAATATTAAAATTCAGATTAAAAAGATTAATTTTATATACAAATAAGAAAGTTAAATATTAAAATTACAAGTTAAGTATCAATATTGGAACTACCATTATTATAATTATAGTTATTATTATTTATAAATAGTTGAAAAAGATAACAGAGATCAATATGATACGCCCTCATTTTAACCAGAAGACGGGAATCTTAGGAGAGATACTTTTTATAAGTTATATTAGAATATATGTTAATCTTGGCGCAATAGATAGGCCTATACATACTCTGAACGTCTTGCAGTAATACTATAATTATATATATATATATACATACATATATATGTATATAGGGCCTATATAGGCCTAAGTGAACTGACCTATAAAGATTAGGCTTATAATATTATTTAGAGTTCTCAATAAAACAATGTTTAACCAACTATTCGAATTGATTTAATTGTTAATTGTGTTAAGCCCTATTTTGATTTTGAGTGGCACCTGAGAAAATAATAGGTCAAATCAACTTAATTAACACAATTGGGCATATTAATTAATTTTTGGATAAGAATATTATTATATTGGAATGTATAAAACGAAAGAGACAAAACCCAATTGTGTTATTACGTGTCTCTCATCATCAAAATAGGTTGAACGTTTAGACGTTCGTATCGTTGATATCGTTTTTAATTGGTAACTAATGCACGTGGTTAAAATCTGAAAACCTGTTATGAAAGTCATATGTACCTCATCAATCAACGCCTCCCTTAAATTTTACGTCTGTTCGTTGTTGATAAGATTTTTATTGCCTAAATTGGCAGAGGATATTTTTGTAGGCCAGTACCTCTGCTGAACGAGAGCACGTTCTTGGTGCAACGAGCACTGCCCAAGCGCTAGAAACTTTTAATCAACCATGCTCCTATAATGCTAGACTTTCAAAACTTTCTGTCAAAGTACGATAACGCCCCCTCTCGGCCTTATCAGTGGCAAGCAGGCGTTTTTCGTTACTATTTTCGACGATTTCTTACTCAGGATGTATGTTCTGAAAACAACAACGAGCACTAGTCCAGGGAAGGTCAACATAATTTGGCACCTAATTACATTTAATACGCCAAATCTCAAGTGAGATACTTAGTATGCAAGAGTTACAAGCCTGATTGCAGCTAATTCTTACCCAATAGATTAAGGCCAGGTTGGGTTAGCAAGGCGATAGTTCGAATATTAATACGTAAATTATAATTTCGAGTCCAGTTTTGAAAGCTTAGGCCTATTAAGGTGAATAAGAAACTGCGATTCATCTTCATCTGACCTAAGAAAGTTCAACTCGGTTTCAACAGAATCGTGTTGATCTCCTCTACTTCAGAGGCCCAGATTACGCTCAGAAAACCAACTGGGATAATAAACAAATTTATGGGCTTGGTTGATGAAAACAAATTTTGCGCAAATTTTTCTAACTGTGCTGTGAAAAAGCAGCAAAAACAAGGAGTCACGTATTATTTAATTCTTTAATTTTCCACCTAAACCACATCATTGTCGACATCGTAATCGTTGTAGTCCTCTTCATCATCATCAAACGTCAACGACATTATCATCAACTTCACCATTACCATCAACTTCTTCTTTATCATCATCATTATCAACAATATGTTTCATCAACTTCATAATTATTACAGTACTCATCATCATAATAATAATCATCATCATCTTCATCGTCATCATCATCTTCATCATCATCATCATCATCATCATCATCATCATCATCATCATCATCATCATTATCATCATCATTATCAACAATATCGACATGTGTATTACAGTATCATCATCGTCGTCATCAACATCATCATCATCATTATAAGCTGTGTGTTTTATGTAAGGTTGGATGTAACTACTGTATTGTATAGCTGGGCGTCGTATTTTTCGTCATTCCATTCCACTCCTTTATGTTTGTCAGTCCTCCATCCCTCGTTCCTTTCGTTTTTCCTCAAACATTTTTGAATTTTTCCTCGTCTCGTCATGTGGCCGAAACAAATACAGTAGTATTTATTTTTCATTGAGATCAAAATTTTTCTACATTCCGTGATGAAATTTACATTTTCACATCAATACAATCTCAATAATTTCTGATAGTAATGATAATAATCACATTATTACAATTCGTATGAAAATTCATCTGTCTTTAATTATAAACTTTAGACCAGTATGCTGAAGTAGAATGCAGTCTCTAGTTTTACTATGAATGAGTAAATAATAATATTGCTAATAATTATAATAATAATAATGATAATAATAATAATAATAGTTGTTATTATTATTAGCATTATTATTGCTGTAAATAAAAATATTGCTAATAATTATAATATTAATGATAATAGTAATAGTTATTATTATTATTAGCATTATTATTATCATTATTATTGTAAATAATAATATTGCTAATAATATTAATACCGGTAATTATTATTATTGTTGCTATTCTCTTATTATTATTATTATCATTATTATTAATATTATAAAATATGTTAAATCATTATTATTATTATTATTATTATTATTATTATTATTATTATTATCATTATTATTGATTTTATCATCATTTATATTATCTGAATTTATCATAGTCGTTTGCATCAATTCAAAAATAATCTACTGACCATCTTACACAAAAATAGCGCCTACACACACTTACGCTTAAATCTCCGTTGTTGATATTTTAAAACATTATTTGTTCCTTTGAAAATGTCATTTTGACATATTTAGGAAGGAACATTGAAAAACATTATTGATTTATACTCATGAATTGCATAAAAGACTTCGAAGTGGTTACTGGGAGTCGCTATCTGGGGCTTGCAGGAGTAGGAAGCTGCGATACTCCGACAAGAGGGATGTGTTCCAAAGGCAGGTACAGAGCACGATATCATGGCCAGCTGTTACTCTTAGCGGAACGTGTTATTTTAAAAAGTGTTCTGCATAAGGTAGTTGTGATTAACATGGGCTGGGCTTCTACTGGGGGCTGTCTCTTAGTACTCAGGGGATGGATGGGTGCATATCTCCTCCACACACTGTTATTTATGTTGCTAGTTGTGGGAAATAGGTACTGACGGGGTGAAATGCCGCCGTACGATACACCATTAATCGAAAAGAACTATTTTCTTGCCGTCATAACAACTTTTTTTTTTCGATCATTTAACATTCATAAATTTGTAAATACTACAACCTAAACTTCGATATTACTAATTTAGCATTATCGTAATTTATGCCTTTTTTCGTGATACATGATTCTTTTCTTTTAAATATTTATTAAATTCATGATGTTTGTGTGTGTTGTTGGTAGAACACACATCGCTCCCTAATAATGATAAAATATCAATTAAATTAAAAACTATAAATACAGACATAGCATTATTAGTAATGATGATAATTTAAAAAAGTTACAATGACATTGAATCACAATATAGGCCAAATGAAAGTTACAGAATTCTTCAACAATTATGCAGTCACTTATTGTGTTATATCATGGAGGAATCAGATTTTTTAAATACTATTTAGAATGACTTTTAAAATGACATTGAGAAAATAAAAAATATTGTATCATAGTACGGTATAACCTATATTATATATGTTCAACTAGGCCTATTTGTTTTTAAATTTATACTATTTTTACCAACATAATTGTAATATGTCGGCCTACAGTTTTAGTTTACTTATCTATTAGCCTATATTAGTAATGCACGGGATGATTGATGGACAGAAGAGACGAAGGCTAAAATTGGCACACACATTGTTGCACGGGATGGTTAGTAAGCAGAGGAGACGGGATGGTTGGTAGGCAGAGGAGGAGAGGAAGGCTAAAGGCAACATTGGCAGATGCACGGGATGGTTGGTTGGCAGAGGACAGGAAGGCAAAGCACCATGGTAGGCTACACAAACCTGAAGTGGTCAATACAGGGCACAGTGACGAATCTGAAGTCAAATAGAGACGGAGAATGTGACACAGCATTATGTGCCTTAACGGTCACGCTAATGACATCATACCGTACAGTATTTATGCCGAAGGACACTATCAATTTTACCATGGATGTAGGCTTACTCCTTATTAAACCTCCTTGTTATTTTTTTATTTCTCATAAAAGATTGTTTTTATGATTATTTAATATAGATTCAAGAATATCGCCATTGTTGCCAATATTAATAACGAAAACTATTTTCCAAAATGTAATTAAGTCGGCCTATAAATTTTAGCGACTGAAAAAATAATGTTGCAGGGAATATTAAAACAAACGAATGACTTGTAGGCCTATGAAAGGGATGCGGCTAACAAGTTAACCTATATCAACCAAAAATAACTTTCGTTTTCAGGATCAGGATCATCCCATGGGTACAATCAACCAGGAAAGAGAAAATGGAAATATAGATTTTACAATTACTACACCTGCTTCAGAAGTGCTGAGGCAAGTTCCTAGATAGCGGTGCAAATCCAGGCTTACCGACTTTCTCAGTAATTATCTACTTGCAAAATGCTGCAACTTTTTTTTAAAGGAAAATTGCTATCGTCTTTGTTTTGCATGAATTGGAATTTTAATACGGATGGATTATTGTGAGTTATCATTGGATGGTACAACTTTGTCACATAACTTTTAGTATCATTATCAAATTTTTATATCATTATTCTCAAGCTACGTTGATATGTAGGCCTAGCTTATAAACATTTTTTTTTTCATTCTGGTATTATTGTAAAATTGGTATGTTGTGCATTATAGTGTAGATTGCTTTGTGTTTTTACTTGGATCAAACAATATCTTTAAATAGGCCTAATAAAAGTCACATTATAGTTTACAACCAAATTTTATTATGATTTCGTAAAGGCCTTTGAAGATCACTTTGCGATAACACGGTCTGTTAATGTGTAACAGACTGTCACCTTTTACGTATACGGTAATGCCCACGATACTGAATGCTTCTAAAAATAACCGACTTTGAGATCATCAAAGTGTACACTATTTTATTTATAACTTTGTAAATCAGATGAGATCAACTTTTCAGACAAATAGTTTGAGATGTGACGTAAGGATTCGTGTGTTGCCAGGTCAGCTGTGAAAGCAAGTAGCTTTTATAATGATATCGAGGCTTGGCAGCAGTAAGAGGGGTGTTAGGCTACTGTCTAAGCCAATGATATTCAGGAAATTGAATCCTGATGCTAGCTCCGAACAGCGCTGACAGTCGTGACGACATTTAGAAAATATCGTTTGTATTGTTTTATTTGAACTATCAGCGTGTTTGTAGAGAATAAACTGATGTTGGCTTAAATCTGTTGCACTCTTGCCAACTACGGTACTTGCTTATCTTTTCAAAGTGCCCGTTGTATCCTCTACGTACATCTCGTGATTGTATTGACGTATTGTGGATTTCCTTCAAGTATCAGGGTACTTTTTCGTGGAAAGGAGGAATAACAGACGATCACCAAAATTGAATCAACCCATCTCTCCAATAAAAAGTCAAAACGACGCATTTATTTCCATGGCTATAATGAAATAATGTTTATGGCTATTGTGGTCGATCATATTAATAATTAGTAACTGGTGGGTTTCCCGTTGTCGAATGTCACCGTTGCTTGTCATTTATTGCACGCTTAGTGCACCACAGTGTGGCAGCAACTGGGCTTACAATTACCGTACATGTACTCGTATCAAAATCAGTAACTGTTCTATGTAACGACGCAATAATGTATTGACACTCAATTTATGTTTACAAATGAACTAATTAATAATTATAAATATAATTAAAAAATAATAATTAAAAATATGTTCAACTACAGTATGTAGGCAGTGTTTCGTAAATAATCAAACAATACTTATAATGTATTGACACTCAATTTATGTTTACAAATGGAGTAATTAATAATTATAAATATAATTAAAAAACAATAATTAAAAATATGTTCAACTACAGTATGTAGGCAGTGTTTCGTAAATAATCAACCAATACTTAGAACTCAGCTAATAAACGATCAAATAAGTTCTATACAATAATTAGAAGTTTAAAACCAGAAATAATGTTAGTTTCCTGCGAGACTTTCATTGTAACTATTATTCAAGCTTGTTGAAGAAATAAAACACACTTGTATATTCAAAAATATATAAACAAAATAAAGTAACGACAATAGGACGTATTGTTTAAGCACATTAATAATAATATTAATAATAATAATAATAATAATAACAATAAACAAGCATTTTTAAAGTGCATAACTCAATTCTCTGAGGAAAGGTAGCACTTCAGTTGTTTTTGAAGGCATCAAAAGATTTCTTGTTACGAATGAAAGATGGAAGGTCATTCCACAGAGCAGGAGCAGCAACAGAGGATCTCGATCCATATTTTGATTTAAATTTGCTAGGTTGGAGAAGATGTTCAGTACTTGACCTGCGTGTCCTCCTAGGTGAATAACTAAACATAAGGCTGGAAATAGGCCTATATGATGGTCATATCCCAATTAAAGCCTTGATATTAAACGACTGTACTATGCTCTTTTTAGGGAGTTATAGCCATTCTTACAATACCCAGGAAACAGTGAAATTGTAATTTCACTGTTCCCTGCAGTACCCTACACTAACAGTCCCATATTCTTACCAACGTATGTGTAAACCTAGGATTTTTAATCTGTACACTTAAACTTTATCATTGCGTATGTGTGTGTGTGTGTATGTATGGATGGATGTGTGGTTGATATAATACAGTAGGCCAGGACGGTAGGCTTCTAAAATTTTCTGAAATTCAAATTTCGTTTAATTGCCTTAAAAAATATATTCTCTGAGCGTTTTCTTAGCAGTTTCAATGGACAGTAGTACTCTATTTCGAATTAATTGAGCTTAAGTTATTGTAACAGCCACAGTATGTCTGAATGGTTGTATTTTGCGTCATTTGAACAACTTAGTACTAATATTTTTAACTCTTGTAAGCCTAATCATAGTCTAACTGACATGTTTAGCAATCCAATCGATGATTGATGTTAATGTGCATATCGTCGTCTGCAAACTAGCTTTTCATATTTTGACCTAGAATATAATAATAATGGCCCCAATTTGTATAACTCGTTGTCTGCTTAACGGTATCTGCAATGACGTAGGCCTACTATGACGAGACATACGGTAAGCGTTCGGATATGTTACTACTGGCGCATAGACTTGTTTCTTTTCCAGATTTAATAATTTTACTTAATCCACAATTAGAGGATTGACGAGACCAGACGGATACAGTACATAAGAAATCCATTTATTTATAAAAATTAATTCAACATAAGCATGTGATGTCATGAAGTCTGAAACAATGCTTACAACCTTGGATATAAGCTTGGGCTCTCAAAAAAGTTAAGGTCTCTCTTTGGATGACTGAATTAAACAAAAACATAATTTTAGTTAAAAATTGTTATGAATGATATTTGTAGAGTGTGAAGCTGCTTTGAGGATAAACGTAAATAGCTGAGCAATAATGGAATACGGTATACCAGTGATTGCCATGTCCTCAAGGCAGGCTCATAGCAATTACATGCACATCTTTTTCAATTTATCTGTTGATCATGTCTTCCGATCAGTTTGTCACAAAAGATACTGCAAGGGGTTCATTTGCTAGACAACAGGTGGAAGTTACCTTAGCATAGTATTCCTTGCTGTACCTATGAGGAAATCAAGATAAACTATTTAGTAGTTCATCACTTCATGAGAAAACCCCTATTATTAACAATACAATAGTATTGGATATTATACTTTTTAGCACCGAATACACCAACCCAGCTAACAATATTACGTTATAAGAACGTTATAATAACGTTACAGTTTAGTGATAAAAACGTTATTTTGTACAACCATATGTACGTACTTATAACCTAATATCACAACGTCAACGTTTCAAAGTTCTTACAACGTTCTCTGAACGTTATTTTGTGACAGTGAACGTTCGCGAATGTTATAAGAGCGTTTTGTGTTTGCTAGGAAAGCCCCAAAGCAAACCATGAATTGTCAGTGAACATGCTGCGTATAATAGGCAAACCTACAATATCCTAATCTGATGTAAAATTTTGTTTTATTAAATTCACTAGGCTCTGTGTGGGCTGAGAGAAATTCTACCTTCTGATATGTGTGCGCCTGGTGTCCGTGGTCTCTCTCTACGTCTGAGATATGTGTACTTGGTGTCCACCCGTCCACGATTCTTTCTCACGCCCTAGATGTGTGCGCTGGTGTCCATGGTCCTTCACAGCTCTGAGATAGACGCTCTATGAACCTTCCGACGTCTGATAAGTACGCCTGGTATTATCGGTCCCTCTATGCGCCGGGGATGTGTGCGCCATGGTGTCCACAATCCTTGACTACATCTGAGATGTGTGAGGCTGGTGTCCACGGTCCTTCCCTGCATGTGAGACGTGTGTCTAGTGCTGACGATTCCCATTTTGTGTCTGAGATGTGTGTGCCTAGTGTTGTACGTTTCCCCTCTGCGTCTGACGCAGAGTAACCCTAACCCTTGGTGTTCGTGGTTACTCTCTGTGTTTGTAATGCTCCTCCACGGCTCCTCTCTGGATTTGAGACTCTATGTCCACGGTTTAATTTCTTTTCCATTTATCGTTGAATGTCTACTAGAGTATAACTGCATAATGTCCAGTCAGTAATTGGTGTGTTACATTTCAATATATGACTAATAATAATAATAATAATAATAATAATAATAATAATAATAATAATAATAATAATAATAATAATAATAATAATAATTGTCGAATTATATAGCGCATATTGTAGACTAACCTCTATGCGTTTTACCCCCGGTCACTGGATCAAGCACATGGAAAAACACTAGCGAGTTTTTAACTATTTAAAATTAAGGAGGGCCCTATTCCATCTCCTTTGAATTCGTTCAATTATACTTCATAGCAAATTATTCATGACATAGCGACTGGTTTGTCGTCATCCTATTTTCTTTTTTAAAAGGTTTTTTGACTTAATGAGCAGTTTGTTTCTTCTCGTTCTTTTTAATTTTTAAAACATAAATTTAGTTCATCGTACTTTTATATTAATTCACATTTTAATCAAATAGAATACTACATGACACGTTCTGGTGCGATTTATGTTTTCTTTATTTTGTCTAATTTTACGTACTTGGTATAACGCCGCAAAGAAATCAAAACCGGTTTCCTGGTATTAAAATGTTATGGTTGACAAAGAAATATTGGAGATGTTTTTTCTCCTTCTTACCTCAGTGGCATTCTGCTTCGAGTTGTTTTTACTTAAAACGTGCGATCTTTTGATTTTTTGAGAGGTCAAATATAAGAAGCATCGGTCATTGAAACCGCAAGAAAGTACGTATATTAACATCTTAATACAACTGAAATCGCCGCCATTCGTTACAGATTTATCATTCTTGTGAACATGACGAACTTATAGTCAAATTTTAGGAGATTCATGAAATCAATTAATCTTTAATAATGAATGATTAAAAAAAGGCTCACAAAAACAGAGTTTGTGAGCGCAGATCAAATGCAATCCATGTATGATGGCATTGTATCCTACGGTATTTCATGCTAAGTACTGGTTAAATTTTGTACATTGCCATTTAGAAACAACATATCAGAAATAAGCTAAATTTCGTGATAAAATCACGGATTCTACCGCTCAGATCACTATACTGTACTTATTTATTCTGTTTATTTGTCCTGTTACGGTACTTAATTGCGTGCCATCAACTGTTATTATCGTAATGATAGTAGGCGCATTTGCAGGGCGTTGAACTATCGCGCATTTTCAATTCCATAGTTGTTTCTAAAAGGATATACGTATAGTACAAAAGGGAATACTTAATAGACCTATTGTTCTTATTTATTATATTTTAAAGAATAACGATTTTCACTTTTTATCGGCGATTAACATGGTTCTTTTTTACGAATAAGTACGTTCTTCAACTTCACTCTAAACCAATTCATCAGACACCGGGTGTCTTAAACTGTGATGTCAATTTTTACAATTCTACAAATTCCAAAATTTTTGAACAATGTCAATTTATGAGGACAAAGAACGCCCTCAACGACGTACATAACTTGTTAAACTAATGCACATTCGTGTACCTACTACAAAGACATTTCGATTACAAAGTTACAACACAGGAAATTACTTAATGAAACGAGAGACAAATTAATCGGGGTTAACTTTCGGTCGAAGAAACCTAAAATAAAGATTTGATCCCTCGTTGATAGCGTTCATTTGAAATGTTGCTAAATGAATGAATCGATTCATGTTTTGAAGACACAGTCTGTGTTTTATGTGCAACAACGTATAGGCCTACATCTTGTGGTAGGCCTAATTGTTCTATAACATTGTATGACTAGCGATATTTGTACAGTTGTCATGGATGAGATAATAATTGCATTCTTAATTGCTATATTGATGATTATATGCCTGTAATGATAAGGTGCCCCGTCCTTGACGCCTTTGATTTAGAGTCTCCTATTTTCCAGACGACAGCTGACTGGTTTCACGTGCGACTCCAGAACAAACGAAAGGTATCACGATAAAAGGGTGATATTGTCGCGTTAATTCACAGAAAATTGCGTGGTAAAAATGTCATCAGTCAAGATTTAAAATATATACTGTACGCGTGTGTGTGTGGGACCGTTTCAGTCAGTTGTGTAAAATAAACTGCCTGGGAGTGTTAGATATGCGCGTGTACCCTATACGGTAGTCTCCGTCGCCTAATTGGTATGATACACCTTGATAGTGAGTGGTTGCAGGTTCGAATCCCACCAGAGAGTTTTTTCATACAACTGAATAAAAGAATTTTTCGTTGAAGGTCTTTGATTGATATGATTATATCTTGTTCCTATCCGAGTACTGTTATTATTTATATCTATTTGTTTATATTGTGTTTGCGGTGCTACGCAGCAAACCTAATTTGAATACTAGTATATATATCTCTTATACACATCTAGATGTGTATAAGGGCATATATATATATTTATATATGGGATAATATATATGTGTATATGTATATATATGTACTGTATATATATATACATTATATATATAGGCCTATATATAATGTATATAGGCCTATATCAATATATCAGCGATTTATTAAGATTAATTGTATCGTATCTTAATTAGTAATATTTATAAGATTTATTTATTTAAAACCATATTGAAAGAGGGTACGGTAGCCTATCCAGCAAATCTGATCATTTGGGGCCCTTCCTACAGTGGCAATTAGAGATATGCGATTATTCTACATCGGCCTGTAAGATAACTTTCTGTCTGAAATGTTTAAGGATCACTCAGTAAATAATTAGTTTACCTGTAATTAATCACCTGTTTTGATTACCTTCCTGCGTTGCATCCCTGTTATCATTAATTTCACCCTTCTCTCAATTATAGTGAGCAGGGCACCTACATTAATATACGCACCAACACAGCGCATCCTTTGGTTCATCTGGTCAATGAAATTATCTGGTGTCCACATATTGTATCAGTAATTAATAAGAGGGTGGATCCCCAATAATTATATCAGCGTTATAAATTGATGCAAAGGTGTACTTTTGTCGTGTCATTCTCATATCTAGACAAGTACGGATTATCATATACCGTATTTTATATATTCTATGTCATTTCTTATTAATTTTTGTGAGAAGACGGGTAAGAAAAGGTGTTTTTTTCATCTTAATCAATCTGCGGTGGTGGGCACAGTGCCAGAGCATTTGATGGGTCCATAAATAGGTGGGGTTCTGGAGTCCTGGTGTCTTGGAGAGTTTCGGTGGGGGTACGGGGAAATATTGTGACAGTTTGGCCCTTTTAGATATTTGTAATCGGATAATGAGAGTCAATCTCACACAATCGAATGAACAATTCAATTGGTAATTTTGTAATCCGTGCCGATGACACTAACATATTTTTTTACACGTAAATAAAAACGTCCTATTTAAAACTATGATTAACAAATGTCTCTAACTGGCTATAGAGCAATAGATTATCTATTAATATCTCTAAAACTAATTAAATTATTTTTTTAAATCGCAAATTGACAAATTCAGAGAATGAGAAAATGCTTATTAATAAACATGAAATTAAGCAGGTATAGAAGGAACATGCACATTAAAGCTCAGCCGATCTTCATATGCTGCTCCTGTTTTCCACTTCCAAATTTTTTCGCGCGAATCGAAGCGGCGGTTCATGCGCATGCGCATACACATTTCTATCGGAGTTTAGCGAAATCGGTAGTTCGATCTGTTTCTACTTTTGCGCGAAGCGAAAAAATGCGCAACAAATCAGAGTTTAGGGACCGAACCGACGCCTTCGATTCGCGCGAATACTAGCTAAATTCGCCTAGTGGAAAACAGGATTTATGCTTCTAAACTTTGGAATGTCCTATCATCAGACTTTAAAAATAAATACACTTTTTTTTTTTTATAAGAACACTTTTTATAAAAACACGGAGGCTGAAATTGCTTAAAAATTAAGAACATAATAAGAACAAATTGAGGCTGAGGTAAAATGTCAAATGAGGTTTTTTTATTTTAAGAAACTAGAAAAACCAAAAACTTATATCTCCACCTTATGTGTGACTATGTACACCCTCTATAATACAGTACAGTAGGTATACCGCCTGTCATTTAGGACCATTTTTACTGGGGCCTTTTCTTCCTAGCCGCCTTTTTTTCAGGGCCAATTTTTACCCACATTCAAGTACAGTGTATAGTGCACATACAATAATTTTGTATGTTTGAAAAGTTTGTGAAATAAGAACAACTTTTTGAGCCTGACATCAGCCAAAAAATAAAACTGAGCCTGGGCAAAATTCTACTGGTTCTTATAAAAGAAGTACTAAATTATTAGATGGGATTAAAGCTAGAAGCCCACACTGTAGGTACCATCAAGGTGACATGCATGATGATGGGGTTGTGTGTCGATGTTGATAGCAAGTTATTACTTTACCCAAAAGTGCCATGTCGTGCTAACATGGAAATAGGTCCTTCACTCCGACATGACACGTCCAGTTCACTTGGGGTTCGAGAAAGTAACGTGAAATTCAGCAACATCAATCCTGGCTAAAGCGCTTCCTTGGTGAAAAGATTTAACGAGACTTGACATTCTTTTCCAGCTGTCAATCTAGGTAAACTGTCAATTACTTTTTAGTCAAAAGTCATTCATTTCCATTCTAACTTTCACTAACATCTTTTCAATAAGCCTCCAGTTGGTTTATACATACAACCATGAATGTTCTGGAGTATGTTCTTTGGCAATGCAGTATAATTATTCCGTTTCTGCGGTGACCTATTTACATGTAGGTCGATAGAGAAATAATAGCAAACAATTTAATTTAGAACCTCGAAAATAAACACCTAATGATGTACAATAGCTTTTGTTCTCCGTTCTGGAGGTTCTTCAATTAATATCATATCATATCATATTGAGCGTCTGTTGATTACCGGTGGGAGTCTGAACGGATCGTCATTAAAAACGAGCCGATCATATAATTTATTACAAATATTAACGCATACAACAAAGAAAAAACATAAATACATATGCTTGTAATAAACCGTCATTAAACCACGGAGGAATAAATTTAAACCATTAGCTTAATTAAATGTTTGTAACAACCATATACCATGTTTTTTTGTTTGTGAAAATATAATAAAACTGGACACTACAATATTGCCTTCTTAATACGGAATTAATGAAAAATATATATATTAATAAAGCAGTACACAAAATTCAATTAAAAACAATTTCTACTCCAGTATTAGTTAGGACTAACTTCACCATTCAAATATAAAGTTATAAAAGTATATGCATCCACAATTACAAATCTGAAAAAACAACCCAGCATAATGTAAATATTCGCTTTTTAGCCAAAGGTGGCAAAAGGCCGGGTAGCAACGGGCCTAGGTGGCAACAGGCCTAGGGTGGCAAAAGGCCGGGTGGCATCGGGCAGGGTGGCAAAATTCTGGGTGGCCAATGGCCAGGTGACAACGGGCCTAGGTGGCAACGGGCCTAGGGTGGCAAAAGGCCGGGTGGCAGAAGGCCGGGTGGCAAAAGGTTGGGTGGCAACAGGCCAGGGTTGCAACGGATCAGAACCCAAATTAGCTCAATCCGGAACATATTGCAATAGGCCTAGTAATGAAAATAATTGTATTCTAATCAGAATTTATTGAGGAATAGTATGTAAAATTTAGAACTTAGTAGAAGGGATCTTAAAATTAGGGGTGTCTTCTGTCGCCTGTGTGGTATAAATTCACCATTTTACTGCTATTGGCCTGCTAATATATGCAGTATAATAATATAATAATAAAATTTATTTGGACTTGCACTTTTACATCAATGACACACTTTGAAAAACAAGGTGCGTCCGAAAAACAAAACCATACAAATGATTACAACATACATACAAGAACAGCCATTAAAACCATGCTCCTTGAGCACCATTGGTGGAGATGTGCGCTTTATAAATCTTTATTACTACTACATACAAAACTCAAAACAGCTTAATTAATCCCTTCCTCCCCTCCTTCCATGAAAATTCAAAGATTATCCCTCCCCACAAATGAAACTGAATAAAACTTTACCCCTTATTTTCAGAAACAATATTCAAAGTACTATTCCCTCTGCAAACAATGCATCCACCCCTTCCCCTTAAAACTTAATATAAAAAATAACATCAAAACAGTAATGCAGGAAAGATAATAACTATAATGAAATTGAAAAACAGATGAACTGTATAGTATAGTAAGAGCATGGAATTCAAAATCTCTGCGGAATTTCCATGTTCTTTTGTTTGGTATAGGCCTATTTTTTGCAAAACTTATCGAAGATATTTTAAAGATATACAATACTAAATGTTTGAGTTTCAGTACAAACAGATTAAAGGAGTGCAGGCTACGGTACCATAAAACATTCCCAGTGTCCCTCAAAATAATGTTCCCCCACTGGATTTTTTTTTAGCAAGGGCCCATTGCGCTTGTTTTATCATTGAACCTACACCACCAACCTGCGTGCGTTTTCATTTGCAATTTCATCCGCTTATGGGGTTCGAAACTCTCGCTGTGCAAATCGCTTGTGTCCTTGGGCAAGGCACTTTATCTACGGTTGCCTCTTTCCACCCAGGAGTACAAGTGGGTACCTGGTAGGTTCCAACACAACTGCGCTGATTACTAGCTGCAATATTATGGAATGATAATATAATTTAATTTAATGATTTAATTTGGTGTTCAGTATGTGTTCCATGTGTTTGATCCAATGACCAGGGTAGTAATGTGAAGCGCTTAGAGGCTTTATGCATGAAGCGCTATATAAGAACGGCATATTATTATTATTATTATTATTATTATTATTATTATTATTATTATTATTATTATTATTATTATTATTATTATTATTATTATTATCCAGTGTTCTGTTGTAAATAAATGTAGTACCGATAATAGAGCAAGGCACTGTATATGGTACCTTGTCGAGATGTATTCGGTTCAAACTTCGATGAGAAAAAAAGAAGTATACCGTATGTCTTTGTGATTACCTCACAAACCAATACACTAATAACCCTCGTAATATATTGGGAAATATTCATAGCATTAAAGTAATTAAGAAATATTCGACAAACGTGAAGAGATGACAGAACCAATTCAGAGGATATAATTAATTACTGATGTATCTCATGAATCAGTTCACATGAAAATATGCAATCATCGCATTTTTAGATGGAGAAATGAGTGAAGTGACACTACAAACGAGACTGTAAAAAATAGGAGGGGGAAGATTATTACTTAGTTCAGCTGTTGATTACCAGGCTTTGACACGCCTGTCACAAACGATTAAAGCAATCGCGCCAACAAGTTGCATAATATTCATGTATGAATTTCAGAGATATGAATAATTATCGCAGACAGTAATTTCCCTCAAATAATTTGTTGGCAAGATGTTGACACCGTTAGTGTGTACGGTACCCATTATAATAGAATCATTATTCAATTGGATTTATTAACTTGATTGAGTATTGGGTTTATGAAAAATACGGAAATTGAACATAAGTGAGTGTGAAACATTTCGGGTTAAAGTATGTAATATCAAACAAAACATGGTTTTAACTTTTCAAATTTCGATTCTATATTCACCACTCTTGTTCATAGTTAATAAGGAAAATGATGTAAATAATAATTATACTGATAATAATAATAGGCCTAATAATGATGATAATAATAATGATAATAATAATATTAATAATAATAATATTAATAATAATAATAATTATAATAATATTATTAATAATAATAATAATGATAAAAACTAAAATTGAATATAATAATAATTATTATTATTCATACTTCCATTATAAATAATTTTACTATAAAACAACAATAGTCTTAATGGTAGCGCTTTTAAAACTCGAACTGTGTCTGTTTAGGCCTACCTTATTGTTTGTGATCAGTAACGGCGAACATAAATATAAAGCAATAAATAGAAATCAAAATATATATGATACTTGAAACACGTGCAAGTATTACCGTAATTTATAATAATAATAACAATAATTATTATTTTTTGTTTGATAAATAATTGATTTAGTATTTGTGTATATTTGATGCAAAAATAAAATGGTTGGAAATTGAATAATTGTGGTCAAAAACTGATGCAAGGAAACGTCCAAATTGGCCGATATACACGGCAACTAACAAGGTAAACTAGTTTCCTTGTGCTGTTTCGAATTAAAATCTGGGGTTAACAAATCAGTAACATATCCCTTCAGTATGTTTGATCTCACTCTGTCTGCTTAACATTTCATTTGATTTGCTTTCACGTCGTTTTTAATTCGATAGAATTGACGTACCTAGAGCACGAGGCGACCGCTGATTCGGATTCTTAGACATGATTTAAGATATTCAGGAAAATTGGCTTTGCTCCGTTGCTATCTTTTTAGATGAACAGAGATGATGATAATGTACCAGATGGTTGTTAATATTTTGGTAAAATTCATGTCAAAATACCCTAAAATACCCTTTGAAATACCAATATATGACGGTTTATAAAAGTGATTGTCCATTGGGGAGTGCAATAAAGGCCTAATACATTTTAAATAAGGATATAGGTCTATTCTTGATCAAAATTATATGATCTTCAATAATTTCAAACGAAACATCAGCCTGTGCCGCGGTTACCGGTATGTCTCCGGTTGAATTTGATTGTACCGGTAGCTATTGAATTAGGCCAATGTTTACATTGTTTCATCTTCAATTCAATCGTATCCTTTCATGGCAAGACCAATAAATGATAACATGAAACGGCTAGACTAGATATAAATGGGACACCAGAAGGGTTGTTTGTTCGTTTGTGTGGTTGGATGTTAGTTCATTCGTGTGTTTTCGGTGACACCAAGGTTGAATCTAAAGTTTTGCATTATAGGTCTACACTGAGTGAAAATCCCCTACCGTCTTCCCAAGTCTATATACTTACTACGTTCTTGTTGGTTATCAAAGACGTTGTAGTAGGACCATTGAGGAATTAGCTGAACTACTTTTGTCCATGGTAGGACCAGCACATGACAGGTTAACAGTATGACCCAAAAATGTTGTTTCTGATAACATAGAAAACATGTGCAACGCTTACTGTATTTGGTAGCGATGCAATTATTTGACGCTGAATATTATTGTATTTTAATGGTAAAAATAATAATAATTGATTGTTTTATAACGCAAAGTATGAAACAATGTTAAAATCAAATGCGCTTATGGCTAAAAGTTATGCTTTGATGTTAGGTTTGAAAATAGATTGTCGAAGATTACAATAATATGCACGTATTGTATGCCTGTAGGCCTATTTGACATCTTGTAACTTTAGGGTTATAGTACTCTCGATGTGTCGTGACGTCTATTAAAAATAGAATGATTAGACCTAAACGTTACCTATTCGACAGCGGTGATAGCAATAAAAAGGATTAGTGCTATACTTATTAGGAGAGTGGCGGCGGTGGCGCTTATTTGGCCATAGGTTGAAAGTAATTTGTAATTAAAAATACGACTATTAGACCTATATGCTTTCAGGAACGGCATCGTTATTGCAGGTTCTACATGGGGTTAATGAAAAAGAGATGAGATAAAAGCAAAAATATCCAATATTTTCTTTCGTGAACATTTAAGGCCCCAGGATAATTTCAAAGTTCTAAAAAGTATAGATTTTTCAATAGTTTTCAATAGGCTACACCGTTATAATACCCCTTTTGTTTTGTATAGACTAGGGCCTACATACATACACATGGCTTAGTATAAAATTGCCATTTAGTTGCTATTTAGCAGGTCGTTGACATAGTAATTTTACACCTAAACGTTTGGTATTCTTATTATAATGTTGAACGTTTATTGGGTATGTTTGTTTAATGTAAGTACAGTAGGCCCTATAGACAGCCTGTGGTTACAGTAGGCATATAGCCTAATTCAATAAAAAGCGCTTTGAAAAACAATGGCACTTGCCCAATCCACCTGTGTTTGCAGGTATCAAGCACTTCAGTTTGTCGCGCTCTGAAGGAAATCTTGTTACTAATTACTTTTGCAGTTGGCCTCTAATATTATTTGTAGCGAAGTGATTTTATCGTGCTAGTGAATGTAAAGCAGCCCATTTACCCAATCGAGTGAATAGAAACAACCCCGCTACATGCCCTCCAAGTCGAAAAAGTTATACCTGCAAGAGTAGTGATATATGTTTCTAGTCATACTCTCTTATTTCGATTCAATATGTAATATGGTAATAAGATGTAGTTAAAACTTTAAAAATTAAAACATCAATCCTTATCGTTGACAAACACGTGTTTATGTCGAGTCGTAAATAAACCTCTAGTGAAATGACCGGGTCCGTCGTCTAACTCTTGAATTTACGTATAGAAATCAACACGTTAATGACGATGACGTTGTGTAACGTGGTTACGTTTAAACCCTATGTGAGGTATTTTGTCAAATCATGCCAAATAAACAATTTCCACCTACGTGGCTCACAAGAGATTTTCTGTACTCGTGGGTAATCCATTTTGTTTTAGCAAATTCATGCAAAACCTTTAACGCAAACGCAAAGGTTATAATACTTGTTTTCCTTAAAATCACATAGGCCTACTTAGGCACATCATTTGATTTCCTTACTCTCATTTGTGGTGCTTATGGCAAAAAGATATCTATAAAAAAATGTAGGCCTAAAGCATGTATGTAGTTACTCTATTTTTGGAGTGTCTACGCCCGCCGCCAAAACTCCGATTTCGGAAGGTTAAATAAAAGTTTAAAAACTCCGATTTTGGAGTTTTCTCGTATAGTTCGCAGAAACTCCAAAATCGGAGATTTGATTAAAAGTTTGAAAACTCCGATGTTGGAGTTTGACTATAGTACGTAAAACCTCCGAAATAGGAGGGTTTATTAAAAGTTTGAAAACTCCGATGTTGGAGTTTGCGTATAGTACGCAAAACCTCCGAAATCGGAGGGTTTATTAAAAGTTTGAAAACTCCGATGTTAGAGTTTTGCGTATAGTACGCAAAACCTTCGAAATCGGAGGTTTTATTAAAAGTTTTGCTCTCTATATAGAGAGCTTGTTTAATTAATAATAATACTGCGCAGAAACTCCGAAATTGGAGGTTTGATTAAACGTTTGAAAAATCCGATGTTGGAGTTTTCGCGTACCGTATACTACGCAAAACCTCCGAAATCGGAGGGTTGATTAAAAGTTTGAACTCCGATGTTCGAGTTTTCGCGTATAGTATGCAATCGGAGGGCTTATTAAAAGTTTTGCTTTCTCTATAAAGAGAGCTTGTTTAATTAATAGGGCCTACGCAGAAACCTCCGAAATCGGAGGTTTGATTAAAAGTTTTGCTCTTTCTATATAGAGAGTTTGTTTAAGTATTAGTACGCAGAAACACCGAAATTGGAGGGTTGATTTAAAGTACGCAAAACCTCCGAAGTGCAGATATTTCGATTTTGCAGTAACTACATACCGTACCCCTCTAAATCCCAAAAGAACTTCAAAGAACACAGGATACACAGGACCCGGACTGACCCTACCTTATGATGCTACAACATTAAGAAGGGCACCAAACAAAGATAGTGAAGGATTCGGAAAAACTAAGAAGAAATCACATTGCAACGTTCGAATTTAGGTTAACATTCATAACGTAGCCGTAATGTGAACGTATTTAATTTTTAGACTTTAAGAAATTTCTGACTTAGTGATTTAAATTGAACATAATATCTTAGAGGGTCTCGGTGATCGTGTACCGTCACTTTAGACCAGACTTTTCGTACTGAATTGCGCATTTGAAGTTGACATAACACGATGATTTTTGACCATGAACTTAATTGAATGTGTAGGCAAGTACGGTAGTGTTCATACATAATCTGTGATTCTAATTGTCATGAACTGTGGTTACTCTTCAGGTCCCCAAGATGCCCGTTACAGTAAACTAGTATGTATTGTTAATTCAATTTGTATGCCAAGATCGTTTTCCATCTAACACATACTATCTTTTTGCTTCCTGAATTAGCGTTATTCGGATTCTCAGATGAGCAATGAAATAAAAATTATTTATTACTATCAATTTGTCATTTTTTTTTTCAAACAATGAAATATTAAGAGCATATCACCAAGGAGGTATTGGTATCACATTACATGATGGGACGTAGACCACGAAAGCAGAAACCCATGTTCCGTTTTAGTCATTACCGTACTTTCTTATCTAAAACGAGTTGACGCTTTATTTTTTCGCCACAAATACTATTATTCACGAGCTTTGGCAAATCAGAAACGTAACTGAACCGTCGGTATAGTCAGTGTTATCGTTCGATTTCTATACTGGTTTCTATAAAATCAGTACATGCTATCTCCGACATTCGAATCGGACAGGCCACGATTTCGTTTCGTTGAACCTACACTTTTTTTATAAGAACACATTTGATAAGAACACTGAGGCTGAAATTGCTTAAAAATTAAGAACAAAATAAGAACAAATTGAGGCTGAGGTAGAATGGTAGAAAAACCAAAAAATGATATATGTACCTTATGTGCAGTTGGTGTGACTATGCAATACCCTCTATAATACAGTAAGTAGGTGTACCTACCTCCCATTTGGGGCCATTTTTTAACCGGGGCAATTTTTTATGGGCCCTTCATTCAGGGGCCATTTTTTGCGGGGCCGCTTTCACCTCCCAGTACAGTGTATAGTACGGTACTGCTGTACAATAATAATTTTCTATGTTTGAAAAGTGTGTAAAATAAGAACAAAATAAGAACATTTTGAGCCTGAAATCTGTCAAAAAATAAGAACACTGAGCCTGGGCAAAATTTTACTGGTTATTATATAAAAAAAAAGTGTATGCTGTGTAAAGCCTCATGTCCATGAAATCGCTACAAGTACGTGCTATTGCCAACAGTTAACAACCGGGCAATACTTATTATTAATTATAAATATACTTATTACTAATAATAATTATTAGACCAAATTTAGTATCGTATTTATAGAGCATAAAATGTGTTATAAAAATATAAATAGATTTAATATTTTCAAACATGTCAGATAATTCTTTATAAATGTCATGAGTGACTATCTGTGCATTACATGAGTCTATCGCCAGAACCTACAATCGTAATCACCACCACAATTTTATTTGTTTCATATGAGATGTTGATGTAGGATCTCCCTGCTTTTTGAATCCTCCACGGAGCAATTAATCTCAATTGAAACATGGATAAATTTCATGATTGTAAGCAGCCAAGGTCAGCACTTGTTGTCTGGCGTGCGACATTCGTTAACTCGCTCGCGTGGAACGTGCTTCGTTCAAATTATAATCGCTCCCAACGTATGATTTATATGCTAGAATTGTTAAAACACGTGGCCAAAGTTCAATATGGTATCAACACAATATATGAGGCCCACATACATCCAGAGTCGTAATGGCATGTTATACAATAGGCATTTGCGATAAAAATAAATTATACAATGTTTTACTGAATCAGTTATTAGGCAGTGATAATCAATGATCCACCGAAATAAAGTGGGGCATGATCGGATTGAAGTTTCTATGCACAGTTAGCTAAAATGGCTCAAAATGTGAACGCGAAACAAAACTATAATAATAATAATAATAATAATAATAATAATAATAATAATAATAATAATAATAATATTAATAATAATAATAATCTTGAATAATAATTTGAATCTACACTTTTAAAGCAGTGGCACACGAGAACGGTGCGTACAAAGATTTTACAAATATGTATACAGTATGAGACAAAACTGAAAAGTGACCGACAAAACTAAAAACATTGTCAAATTACAATGTACCGATACACGTTTATAAAATTCTAAAACATTGTGTAAAAAAAACGACAATAGGCCAATATTAATAATAATTTTTATATGCAGCGACTCATTAGTCTTTATTTTAAAGCATAACTCAAGGTTAGCAGTTCATTATTTCATTAGTTAATTAGGATTAATGACGTCACGGTCATTTTTTTCTCCATCTGGAGGCACTTAGAATAAATTTGATTTGAAATAAATTTGAATTCCTTCTGGGTCGTTAATGCCTATCTGTCGTACCTAGATGATCTGATAAGAAAGAAAGAATTGTACGGTACTCTAGGGGCATCTGATTTTTGTTGATCTGTTTTCGTTCAATTTAAAGAAAAGGTTTCAACTAGATCTATTATGGACCTTCCCGCCAACTCAGGGGTGGCGCCAGGACCTGCCCGACGGAGGGGCTAAAGGCCCCGACGGGAGGGGGGGGCTAGTGGAGCGAATCGAGTCTCACTTGGCTGGGGTCAGGGGGCCGCCTAGGGCCCCCGGTGGGGGTTCAGGGGGCTTCGCCCCCTGGAAGCCACGGATATTTGATGAATTATGGCGAATTTTTATTACTTATTTGATAGGCATCGAGTTACTATAATATGACTTCATGTAGGC
>NW_022731578.1:503425-512053 GCF_011630105.1 Anneissia japonica | reverse complement strand
CCCGACGGGGGGGCTATAGCCCCCAGCCCCCTCTGGCGCCACCCCTGCCAACTTCGCCCCTTAGATATCGGTGCTAAGGTCCTACAATCCGACAGTATAAACACATACGCAAACACGTGCGTTGTATTACAACACTAGTATTCGATTTTGTTCTTTGATTTATCGTAACCGGGCACTCATTGCGTCGTACGACCGTCGCACAACGAATCCAACTCCGCTCCCTGTGAGCGCAAAACGACTATTGTCGATTGCGGTCAGAACGGATCGTCATTAAAATTATTTTTTTGCGCGTCCATCGTCGCGTTGCGTTCTTCATAGAATCACGCCGGCCGGCGACCGTTGGGGGCAGTGACTGCCCGGCTTAACTCATCAGGTTATTATGTGATTCGATTTTGTTCGGTGGTAATAAAAAGAAAAATAATAATAAAGAATTTGATAATAATAATAATAATAATAATAATAATAATAATAATAATAATAATAATATAATTCATAATAATAATAATAATAATAATAATAAGCTTAATAATAATTAGAATAATAATAACTATTATAATTATGATAATAATTAGTATTATTATCCTCTTTTTCCCTTTCCTGGGGGATAGAGTGATTTTCTACAATACATATCTTTTTTACAGTGCTTTTATTTAGTTTATAATTCATTAGTTCGTTCGTTCGATCTTTCGTTCAAATTCATTCACTCATATCCATTCATTAGTTCGACGTTCGGATCGTTTGATCATTCCTTCCCCTGTGCGTTCACTCCCTTGTTCGTTCACTCCCTTGTTCGTTCAATTGCTCATTCGTTCATCTATAATATTTATTCATCCATCTATTTATTGTGGTGTTTAATTAAAACATAAAAATGTTAAACATTGAAACAAAGCCGTTGAATGGCGCCATCCATATTACCGATAGGACAATTGACCTATTTTCTTCGCTGTATTGTATGACGTGGGTTTGATGTTGAAAACAATTAACTTAAAATGAAATATTGTGTTTTGTTTGTAATAAAATAATTCATGGACAGACGAGAAGGAAGTGTAGTTGATGGTAGGCCCTACTATTTTGCTTGGGCTATAAGTGCAACGACCAGCGCATCCTGTTGTGGTATGAATTCTATGAATTTATCGGCGGTTGTGCGAGGTAATTATAGAGCCTATTTTTCTTTCTGTACAGTGTAGGAATTGAGTAAAACTTATTATGTTATTATGTTTTTTAGGTTACCTGTATCTTTAAGGTTGAGGTACCATTTAGTTTAGTAGTTTCTTTGATAGAAAATGATAAAATGTGTATTATTTTTATTGTTTAATTTTTTAAGGTAATATTGATTGTTTTCAGCGTTTGAGGGGTCCAAATTTCGGGATCAAAATGATATTAGTAAATTTACCACAAGCCGCTTGAAGGCTCTCTCGTGTCGCATTTTTTTCCACCAATAAACGACACCAATGAGGCCTAAGTGGCAGGCCCTGTGCATTGGAAATGGTACGGTACCAGCAGGGAGGTACGGTACTGTTCATAACAAGAGGCTCGATGGCGGACCCGACCTTAAAAGTCTGTAAAAAGTATCCCTCGACATTTTCGAAAATTTCTCACGTTGTATCGGAATGGTTTTGTATTCATACACAGACGTTCAAACAATAACCAGGAGTTGGATGTAAAATACTGAATAGATAATAGACTTAGTGCTGTCCTGGGAAACAGTTATCCTTTCGTTTAATCTCTGCCTTTGAGGTGGCAAAGGTCGGTTTCAAAGAATCATTTTAACCAAGGTTGTCGCCTGCGATTGTAACTCAAACACGGATACGGTGGAGTTGTACCAGGTCGTTGGTTTAAGGGGTAAAATGTGTGTGTTCACTATTGCGGTCGTTAACACCAGGATGTGAATATCGTTCAGTTTTGGAGGATGGGCAAGAAAAGCTTAGCCTTAACATATGAACTTCAATCCACTTTCAAATTCCCAGAGCGCTTATTGTTACAGATACAAAAGAAGCGACCGTGCGTTTTTTTTTTTTTTTTTTTTTTTTTTGGGAGCGGAATTTTCAAAACCTTGCATTAGGCCTAGTTAAATATAAACGCTGAGATTTTAAACATTAATGTGAAGTGCACTTGTTATATAACTGGCCGGGCATCTAGGGGGGAAATTACCGTACATGTGGGAAGGGAAGGGCACATGAGGAGGAGCGCCAGCTTAAAAGTGATATGGTAATTGAATACCCACGACCCCACCAATCACTCCGAAAGGTACTCTACTGTAGTTTGACCTGGGTTGTTGGTCTAGCTTGCCTCGTGAATATTGCTTCAGGGTTATCCCATGACCGTCTTGTACCTCACAGCTCTTGCGGTTAAATCGGGTTTTTTTTTCAAGTAGGTCACACCTTTACTTTATAATACTAGTATCTCAGACCCTTCTATAGGTTAAACAAATACAATATTTCAAATAGGCCTTAGTAAAATTAAAGCAGGCCCACCCAATTGAAAATACGATAACGAATTTGATATCAGTATCCCCTTGTAGTAAAGTTATGATGACTTTATTGAACGTGAGTATAAGTTTGTAGGCCTAAGCCTACATTTTAGGCTGTATTATGCTCAAACAATCAATAAATTAATCAGTAAAAATCAATCACCCAATCAGTCAATCAATCAATTATTCAATCAATAATATTATCATAAGGTGTTGCCATAATAAACAAATTACTAGCCAATGTCCAATAAGCCTATATTATTTCTTATGACCATTTTGTTTGAAAATAAATCCTTATTTTTCAAAATATAGTGAATTTGAATCTTGAATATTGATATGAAATAAGTATAGGCCTATACCAAATAGGATACAATAACATGAAAGTTTAGCTTGGAAGAGGTTCCTGTTTGATTGTTATCAAACAGGAAAGTAACTAGGCCTCCACTTTCTCAATAATAGACCTAGGCGTGTAGGCCTTCTTTAAATATACGTGAGTTTTACGTAGGTCATATTAATATTTAACGATGCTTATTGCAAGTTAATGATTGGTTTTACCTACGCATATGCAAAATATGATAACAGAAATAATTAGTTCATTGTGGTCTACACCACTGAAACCTCAAAGTACGCAAAATAATGTATATATATATATATATATATATATATATATATATATAAAAGGGGGAAAAACCCCGTAGGCCTAGTTTGAGTGAACATATTTGGAGATATGTATGCTATCCCTATCATATCATATCTCTCGAGCTAACGACAATCCTGATCATGCTTAGACCCTTTAATTTTATAGCTAATGCACTGATCATGCCTTGTTGCACAATGCATTGTTTGGTATACATATACATGTTCGCATTTGTCCACCGTATATTTGCAGGTACCGTTCGCGTTTTAGCAGTTTTTTTTTTACCAAGGGCCCTTGTAGGAACTAAAGAGGCTCGCCTTCATAGGAATAAAGTTTTGATTTTCTTAAATCTGAAGTGACCACATTTTCCAGGGTCCTTGCCAACCAAGGTCGGTAGCGGTCTGTCTTCTCTATCAACTATTATTAGCTTCCTTCCTGTTTGATCAAGAATAGCCTTTAAAAAACCTAATAAAACAGAACGCTGTACACCAGTTAATCATACCAATTCAAATCGAGAAAGAATAAGGTCATTGATGATACGAAATGTTAATTGAAAGCAATGAAAATCATTCAATTTGTTTGTTTCATCTAAGGTATTGTCCTTCGAATCGCCTTTAATTTAAAAGTCAGTGGACACGCCCTTTCAATGCGATCTTACAGAAAACCATAATGATTCTGTACTCGATTTAAATAATAATATAATCGTAAGATATGTAATTATTTAATCTGAATTTTCAAAATTATAGCTATTTAGCAAAAGCAGCAAAGGGTTAAAATGTCACAGGTCTGTGCAGCAAGGCTTTTCGAAGTCCCGGTATTTTTTGAAGTATTTTTCCTAGTTAAAATATGCCATTAATAATAATAATTTTATTATAGGCCTATAATATGTTTAAAGTAATATTGTTGTCTTTGATAAATGTTTGTTACCTGGTGCGTACGATTTACCTGCGAGCTTACACGAGCTTTTCCGGTCTGGTTACGAGTACGAGTTTTACGAGTACGAGTTACAGTTTCCCGATCTTGTGTGATTGGCAGGTTGACTACGAGTTGTAAAACGTCTATAGCTCGAGGTAATTCTATCTAATTATTATTAACCATTATTTCAAGAGTAGCATATTGTATGCTTGAAAAATATCGCCCTTTATCATTACAGTTTGTTTCAAATGATGTAGATGAATGAACGGTATTCAATGCAGGCCAGGTTGCTATGCCTTCTGTTTCGTACCGGTACCTGACTCCGTTTGTCCTTTGCTCGGCATACAGTAATTTTTACAGGTTGACTTGTAGTAACTCAAACTCGTACGGTAGCTTACTCATAAAAAGTCGTATGAAATAGATTTCTGCTTATTAAACCACGATTTCCACGAGCTTTTAGCTGTGGCACTCTTGCGACAATTGGACGAAAAAAAATGTTTTGTGCGGATATTGGCCGAAGATGGCACTTGCAGCAATAAAAGAAATTGAATTGAATTGTCGGCGAAATCATACCAAATCAGGTCTCCGGAAATTGCGATTGTCTTTGTGTAACTAATGGAGCAGAATATAATTGAACTTTTTGTTACCGTACCTCCTTCATCTGGTTGTTTATTTATACAGGCCTGGCAAAAACCCGACAAAGTAATTTTTGATTAGTTGTATTATTGTAACTTTTTTAGTAGTGTACATTAATAAATCAGAATTCTTATAAAAACAAGGTTGTTATTGCAGTTCGATCATTGTCGTTTTTAATGTGTTATGTAACCGGAAATTATATTATCAACAATTAATGGAACGCAGGTGGGGTTGGGCCTATAGCATATCACATCTTCTTACATCTGCTTTGAAAATAAAGTTTAAAAAACTTAAAGGAACAAAATTATAAGTCGTCAATGTATACATAGAGGAATGATTAACCATTGTTGATTTTGATGGGCTAAGCCAGAAACACAAAATCTTTTCTGTAGTGACATCGAGTACATGGTTCCAAACAGCTAGGTACGCCAATATCAGTAATTATTACTTCACTGCATCTTCATCATTCAATTAAACCTAAATGAGATGGTATTGCCCAGCGACTGGAAATCCTCAATGACCATACATAATCGGTTAAATTTCCATTATGATCTAATTTGCATGTCTCGCATTGTTTCTATACGTCTATTATGATACCAGGCCAACCGTCACCGTATAATATCTAAATACAGAGACAATTGACAAGCAGACATTAACAACCAAACTGATGATTGAAACGACATTGACGAGCACACAATGGCAATCACACAGCTGACAACTAGGAATGATAACGAAAACAATGATTAATTAAATTCGAAGATATTGTATCACTACCTCTACGTAAACATCACATTCTTAAAAGCACATGTCTGTACAGGCCTTTACCGTATTTATTAGAATAAACGCCCCCGGGGCGTTTATTGTTGAGAAGGGATTTTGAGGGGCGTTGATTCGAGGGAGGTGTTTAATTAATTTTAATTTTTTGTGTAAAATGGATACCTATTATACTCAAACAAACGCCCCTTAATTTCACTGTAAATGTGGAACACATAATTACCGTACAACAGGGGCGGATCCAGCCCGGCAAGAAAGAGGGGGCGTGAATGTGCGAACTGAGTGAGATTCTTAGGGAAAAGTCCCGACTGGGATGCAAGGTCAACTCCCACTTAAACCTCTAGTACCTTCATTAATTTTAGTTTGTATTTGATTGATTTTTACTACTTACCATGACAGAACAATAATAGAATTATGTGTTGATGTTGCTTCCATTTGATTTGCTTGCCGTCTTTCAGGGGGCGTGTATTCGAGGAAGGCGTTTATTACAAATTAGGCTCTAGAGGGGGAGTTTATTGGACGGGGCGTTATTCAAAGCGGGATGTTTATTCGAATAAATACGGTATTTTTTTAGTCATATGACACAAATTTACCGTACCGCTTCATATGATATTATTGGCATTATTTCGGTACTGTATTGGGCAAAATATTAAATTCCAATTACAAGATATTTTTTCGCTTGCATATCAATTGATTGTTGTGTAGTTTGTGAAAGTGTTTATAGGTGATGATGTAAAATCAGCACTTAATTACTAGCATGTTGTGTCTCCAACGAATTTTAAAAGCGAAACATAGAAATTCAGTCGATTATGAGTCAAAAATTCGGAATAAAATATAATGTTTTTTTTGTTTTTTTTTTGTTGATTCAACTACGAATTTTGTTTAGCGGTTTGTTAGAAAAATGGCTTTGGTAAAATTTGCCCTGGTAAAAATGGCTGGAGAGGATGACGAAAATAGATGATGGTGATAATGATGATGCTGATGATAATGATGTTATCGATGATGATGATAATGATGATTATGACGATGATGGCAATAATGAGGTTTAAGTTTACGGTATAGTACAATTACTGTTTTTAAACATCGATTTATAGTAGGCCCACTTGCTAGATATTACGTGATGAAATCGTGAACATATTAAGTAAAAAACATGGAATATAATAATAGGTTCGGAAATGGTTAAAAATACACCAGAAACACTCTTGTAGGCCTAATACTGAAAATGAATGCTCAAGTTTGATGACCTATATAATACTAGTCGTCATAGGAAATGAAATAATGTATCTCAATCATCACATTCTCATTTCAACTAAACGATAGAATGTATCGTGCTAGCTATTCTACAACTTCAGCATACTTATTTTATTTTACTTAACTTTATCTTATTACGCGAGACAGGCTTCGTATGCGGGAAAGCACACAAAACGCACACTTAGACCTATTTCCTAAACACATTTAAACTTTTGCTTACATTGCTGAACTGCAAAATGGAGCATGGAAAAGACATTTATTGATAACATTAGCAACGAATTTCTGTTTGTAATATTATTTTTAATAATTCATATCGTCAATAATTTCCAAAATCATGCAAATATGTTTATTGTATCAATCATGATGTTTATGATAGCGTGGTAGTTTGACATTTTCAAATGATTTTAACATTTATAATTCGCACAGTAAACCATTTTGAAAGTGTTGTGATTTTTTAATAGTAATAATATATCTTAATTTTATTGACTCTGTATATGTTTCATTTTTTTCTCCTAATGGAGGTTAATAAACAAATGATTGACTGATTAGCTGGGGCTAAGTTTTACCAGCTCTCTCACAAGTATCGTACTTCTGTAGGCCTACAAGTCTTGTGCTCTCGCACATGTATCAGGCTATGTATCACACAATTATCGAACTTTTGAAAAAGTGGTACTCTATTATTCTCGTAAAAGTACCGTGTTCTCGCACAATTGATGTCGGGCTTCCACACGAGTGTCGTATCGGCTCCACAAGTATTGTCCTCCCGTTAATCGTGCTCTCTGACGATTATTGGTCTCTAGTATACTGCTCTCGTAGTAGTACGTGCTCTCGCTCATGTATCGTCTTCGTGTGGGTATGGGTGTGCTCTCGCACATATCAGATACACAATCGTGCTCTCGTACATTTAGTGTTCTCTTGTAAAAGTATTGAGCTCTCGCTTAAGTTCTCTCGCAAGTACCGGGTTGTCATTTTATATTGTTCTCGCGCACAAGGGTGCTCTCGCACTAGTATCCTGCCATCACGCAAGTTTGGTTTTCTTGCACAAGTAGACCCAGTGATCTCTCTCGTAGAACAGTCGTCCCGTAGTATCAGGTTGTCACGCACACCAGAGTTCTCGCACAACTTTCATTCCTTTGCACAATCGTGCTATGTGACATCATGGTCTCAAACTCAATTCATTTATACAATTTTGATTTCTTCCTTGGATAGGCTCAAGTAACATGGAATTCTAACTATTAGAGGATGACCGAGAAAGTGGTCTTCGATCGGTGGGTGGATAGGGTTTTGTAGTCTAGTTTCACTGTGGATGGTTGTGGCACTGTTCCACCTGTTGATTATATCTGTTATTACTTTAAATGTTTTTAATATAATAAGGAATAATCACTCAACTCCACTTAGGAAAGCAATACGTTACACGATATTTCAACGATATGTATAAATATGTGTGTATGCAAAGTATTTCAAAATCCACGCCTACGCTACTATGATTTGGCACAAGACCTAACAGTATGATATGTTTTCGCCACCAAGTACGGTAACTGTCGGGGAGAGTGCACGTGGCCTCTCACTAACACGTGATCGAAATTACAGTACTTTCATGTTTGATTTAAAATGATTGCTAGTTTGAACTGTATTTTGTCTGTAAAGGGGCATTGTACGGCACATACCGGGCCTATTATAGTGTGGACCTACGTGTACATTTTGGGTCAGCTACCATGAATAATGATAAATACTCACGCCAATCACGAGATTGGAAATCTAGATGCTTACATTTTCAATGGGCATAGAATTGGAATTAAGAAATACAATATTGCTAACGGGCTTTAGATTTATCTCGGGATATTTAGGCCTATTCGTGTAGTTATTATTTCGATTACTAGACCTATAATATTTTAATAAGAATGCAATTAAAAACAATCATAATAAGAAAAAGCATCATAAATAT
>NW_022731578.1:494829-503201 GCF_011630105.1 Anneissia japonica | reverse complement strand
TATATATATATATATATATATGGTTATACATTAGCAATGAAAAAAAAAATATATGTCATGTAACTTTTACATACATTTTATTACAGATTTAACTTTTTAAACAGTTTGAACAAACACAGACTTGCTTTGCATAATAAAAACAACGTATTTAAAACATCAATAAAGTGATCCGCCATCTAAATAAACCAAACCTGTCACGTCTCGTTCGTGAAAAACAACGGAAGGAGGATGAAAATAGGACACCTAAAACTTATAATTAAGAACATAACTTAATAGTTAATTAACGTTTAGATAAATTGTACGTTTGCAGAACTTATTGTAGTTTCTTTGTTGTAGCTGTAATCTCTCCATCGCACACAGACATACCGTAGTTAGGGTTTGCCCTGCAGTTGAGGACATTCAACGGACTCCAATTTCACAAAGGGGAGAACTAACGGATGTTTCATCAGAGGAGGAAGTCCATTGTTACCATAATTGTTACAGAAATATCTGTGGTCAAGTTAAGTAATAATTAATGACAATCTTGACGGTTTGTTTACATGTTTGCTATTACAAATCCGGTACTGCACGCGGCGGCAGGGTGTGAAGACCTCCCTTAGCGCACGTTGACGTCATTCTTCGTTTGTATCTACAGAAAAATATTAGTTTAGCCAATCATAGTCTTGTAAAGGCATTTCGTTAGATAGAGAGCTGGACATCTGTTAGAAGTTATCGTCTGTTCATTTTCCCGTGTTAGTGACATTTCGCTGCACTCTAGCAGTTAATACTTTCAATAAATCCGACAACTTGTATGTAGCGAAGCTGCAAGTGTTGCCTTACTCTGATCAGGTCTCTATGATCAGGTAAATAATAAGGGTCAAGAAATCTTCATAAGGCGCGTGAATACGTCACTTATCGCTTGACTACCGAGTCGCGCACGACAACCACGTGTGGTTACTCTAAACCACACCCCTTGATTCTGATTGGATGTCTACAGCTGTCAGTCGTATAACGAGGTTGTTCGTTGCTTGCCCGAAGTTAATAAAGAGGGAGATCAATTTTCTGATTCCGACAAGTGGTTTGTCGACTCCATCATATATTGTTGCTAATTCAGTTCGAAAACCATTCAGTCTGTCGTCTGAACGGAAACTTATTCAAACACCACGAACCTGGATGGGTTTTCTTGGATAAAGCAGTCACTGAGAAACGAAACATTACATATTTAAGGTAGACACTCTGCTAGTTGGTTGCATTTGGACTTGCTGCACGTAGCTTGCCGTGTTTTCTCTGGACTTTACACAAACTAAAAACTACGGATAAATCATTTAATACACAAGTATTTCGGTGATTGTTTTTATATCGATTGAACATTGCACATATGGATTTGAAAGAGATTGAAGCTGACACTTAGTAGAAGAAACACGATACTGAGACACTGAAAAATACACAGTAAGTCAGTAGGCCTCGGCCTATATTTTAATTCCGTTTTATTTCGTCGAAGTCATTCGATAAATATTATCAAATATGAAGTTTATATTACTTGTAATTTAGGGTAATCCCGAATGGATCGACGCCTGCCCAGGCCGAGCAAGGCACGACTAATTAATGAAGAAGGAACTACATGATTTAATAATCGTTTTAGAATATTTCTCTTTCGAGTCTCAAGGTATAAATGACTAGAACTTTATGAAACATGTATCGATTCAGTCTAATGCAAACTCACTTTTATGACGCCTGAGAAATTAATTAAAAAATATGAAAACAAACTCAACTTTGATAGGTCTAGACCTAGGCCTATTAATTATTGCAGAACTTTGATTCACAATATTTAATATTTATGGGCCCAATTTTGGTATGATGGTCAGTTACACACAAACCTGTTATAGGAGTTCATAAGGGGTCAATATTATGCTCTCCAATCGCTTCCACTACTCTAAAATTGTAACTATGACAACAACTTAGTGTGTGCTAGTGGGATTTCCTTCGTTGTGGTATTCGTTAAGGCAAGGGGAAGGGGTTAGTAAACGGGTGAAGGCCCTTTAGACCACGCTCTAATGCTAATGGAATTTTAATAATTGCACGCGCGCTTAATTACCTGAACTAGATAGACTATAATGAATTCATAATATAAATAGTCGGTCCTATTTTCGTAGGCCATTATAATTTTAATTTCCTCCAGATCAGACAACGAAGGGACGTATTCCCTGCACATACTATGGGGCCCTAGTTCAGTGAACCAATAAAAGCATTACAATTTTACTCTGTCGGTTGTTATCTATCACCATAGAAATGTCTACTTATGTGAAGGTGGATTTGGAGCAAAGTTAGCCCTGTTGATTCCAGCTGAATTTCTGTAAAATAAAAAAAAATGGAAAATATGAGATGAAAATTACTGGGTTTTGGGAAGAGCATAATCAATATTTTGCAGGTTGCCATGCAATAAATTTGTACTCCGTGCTGGTAATCAATTTAATGTTTTTCTTGGTAAAACATAGGCCTATGGCCTGAGTCAGTAAAATTTGTATTGTTTTGATATGCGGTCATTGAAATTTATTATTTCATTTGATACTATAAATATCAACTTTTTTTAAAACAATTTTTAAATTAACTTTGAGGTTTCTTCCAGATTTTACCAAAGAAGGTAATCAGTCATTAGGCCTACCATCTGTTTAGCCAGAACATACGAAAATATGTCTACTGTAGAAATAGTAAGCTTAAAACGTCCGATTGGCAAGGCAATTGTCGGTCTGATTTTCAGTTAAAAACAATGACTTAAAATAAACAAATTAAGATATTCAAAAAATGTTTAGTTTTAAACAATATTTTCATACACCAACACATGCGTAAGAAACCATTGCAATTTACTATTGTAGTAAGGCCACTGATTTGTGTATACAGTTACGGTGAACCCCTCACCTGCGTCAAGTGAGCATCTTTAAATTGTGTTTGACAGCGACTATCACTTAATAAGTCAATGATTATTGACAAGTCAGCAGGATAAATCAATTTAAGAATCGATCGCTCAGATAAGAGCTGTGATGTCATCCGGACCAGTCCTACATGGGCTTATCTGTAACATTATTAAAATATGATGCTTTCGTTTGTTAAATTAGTTTATCGTTATTAATTGTTTTAGGCCTACCCTTTATTTCACTTTTTGCTAATAATTTTCTCTCTTAATTTTTAATAGTAGGAGAAAATTTTAATGTCATAAATGGTTGCTCTTGTCAACAGTTGCATCAGTTTCATTACAATTTATTTTGTGTCAAAACCAATATTTTTTATAAGCAAAATACTATTTTTATGTCCTTGATCCGGGGTTCTGTTATGGTTGCGTGTTGATCTATCTACGTTTCGCCACGGAGGTATAGAATATACCCCCATGGCTTCACAACAAAATATAAAGCTGCCACCTAATAATATTATCTTTCCTAGAGCCAAAAACGATAAAATTATATAAATGATTTGGTTTACCCAAGCTAGCCTTCATGTTACACAACATATTGCAAATTATTTAATTTCCAACCATGTGACAGCAGTAGTAGACTTGCACTGACCGTGAACTTTTTGTTCACATTGAGAATGAAATTAAAAGTATCAAGACAAATTTGAACGATAACTTTCATGTTCATTTAAGATACGAACGTCGAATGGAAATAGTTGTATGATTCTCGCGAAATTTGTCACAAAAATACAGATCTAGTAATCTCAGAATTGGCGCACTACCATGATAGTTATAGTAAACGTATCTTGGTTGAACTCGACCAAACTCAACAAACAACTAACGAAAGGTAGGCTTGTATGTATTTGTGCCAGCAACTTTAGGGCTTCAAACATGCTGGTACATAGTGCCGATGATGATCGATCTATTAACTCTCTTAGTTTATTTGTTTAGTTTTAGGATGCGTTGTGGTTAATATGATGTTTGTTTTAAGTCTACATTTTGTTTATATACCTACCCGCAACTTTTTTTTCATTTTTCACAAGCACATCAAACATTTCTTTGACATCGATGTGATGTGTGCTATGCTTACAGTCCTATTCAGACCTATCGGTATTATTAACAATATAATGTTGGATTTTAATGTTGGATGTGCTGATGGCGTTGGTAAACGATAGAAAGTGCTCAAATAAAGGAACAAAATGCTGTTATAATCGTATCAAGCGCATAATATGCGCACAAATATTTCTAATCGGTTTTCTGAAAAAGAAAAAAAGCTTTCGGTGTGGTTCAATCCAGCAACTTGCTATCATTTTGAATTGTAATAGGTGTATGTCTACTACTAGGGGCCTACTCATTCCTACCATGATTCCTACTACAGTATCCGTATTTTAATCATCATTATCATCATTATTAGCAGAGAGGAATGCAGGCCATGGCCATTCATACATTGACTTCCATTTCACATTTTACGCTTTGTTAGGCAGGTCCGTAGGCTTATGAGAATTTCTTCGAAAACCAACAGAAGACTGGTCCAAAGTTTTAAAATTTCTTGACATACACTTATTATTCAACTAGGCCTACGTGGTGAGCGCATCCCATTGTTGGCTTATTATTAAGCAGTTAGGCCTGCGTATGCATTCTATTCCATGGAGCATAGCCTATTTTTAATGGATCGCGTATTCAACTTTTAAGTGCATAGTACCAAGAGGAGTTAAAATGAGCTTATAATTATAGAATAATAATAACTTAATTATAAAATTTTTATCATCATTGTCGTCATCACCATCATTTTTACATCGTTGCCACCATCGCCACAAATCGTCGGCTTTGCAGGTCCGAAAAGGGCTTGTTTCTACAAAATAACGTTTTTATCACCAAACTGTAACATTATTATAACGTTCCTAGAACGTAATATTGTTAGCTGGGTAACGTGTAGGTCATTAATTTCGGATTTATGTGCTGTGCATTCCTTTTACCCTCTGAATAACTTTATATTTAATCATCATAAACATCTTACTTCCTTCTGTCTATTGACCTTATTTCTTTAATTCTTTTTAAAGTTATACTGACATATTTTCTTTTAATACAAAAACCAATTCATCTTTATTTAATATTTAAAGTTTCTATAGTGCGTTTTAATACCGTTGTTTAGGTCTGTATTACTGGTCTACCCACAATATTTAATAGTTTGCCAACAAATCATTGCCACTTAGGCCTACAAATGTACTCCAACCAGCTGTCACTACTTCTACATCAAGTTCAATTGGCCTAGATGTATTAGGCTACTTTATTCAGTGAATTAACTCATTTCGATGACTTCACTTGGTGGGTCATCGTTATTACAAGGTATTAGACAATTTCAGTAGCGTACCAGTTAGGCAGGTAGCATTGGATTTTCCAGGAACCCTCAGTAGCCGAAAGTAACTCTGTCTTTCAACTTAACACAAGTGATTCGGAAATGCCAATTTACTCACTGCATCCAGATCACAATAATACGCATTATCCATTTAAAATGGTCCTATTGGAAGCGCTCATCGGTCAGAGGACCTGTAGACCGTTGAATCTCAATGGTACTATTGCAAGTTTGATGTATAAATATTATACTTCCATACGTATAATTAAGTTGGCCTAGCAACTGTGTCTACGCGTTGAAACACATAATCGATAAACCAAACTTTTTTTTGTTTACAATTCAACACGCAAAAGTCAACAGCTTCATGAGGGTGAGCCATTATAATTATCACAGTATGGAAAATGCTGTAACGATCTCATGACTTATGCCTAAACTACCGTGTCAATTTGGAATTGGAAGATGCCACAAATTAAAACCTTGTGGTATCAACTTAAACCTGACCAAAAATATTATCACTGCGTTTTTATTACCTTTTAAAACATACAAAAGAGAAAAGTTGATGGATTTGTGAATGTTTATAGGCTTGTAGGCCTTACCTACACACCACATGACTAAAGTCACACACGAAGATTACCGATATACCTCATTGCAATCAAAGAATTTGGGGACCGTATTTATTCAGAATACTGTTTTTAACCATGCTAGAGATATTCACATGTTAACTTGTATAATTTTATTGACAATACACATTTAGCTCTTGAGGCCTACTTCACATAGATTATTGCGTGATTAAAGTTTAAGTAAAGCCCAATTCAAGCGATTTGGGGTCGTGTAAGATGAAGCCGCCTACACCACCGTAGTTTCCTTTAACAGGAACCGATTGGTTACGAAGATGACTTATCAAACACTGTGTTCTTTTTGTTTCCATAATGCCAAGTCATTCTTTGCATTGGACAGGTGTAACATGTGTCTGTCCGCTAAATAGGCCTCCAACATTGCCATTTATTGTTATTTTATCGACATAACATGCGGCATGTATATGTGCACAACACTTGGCTACAGTTTGCGGGCGATGGTCGTTATAGCTTCTTGATACCTTGTATTGATTTTTTATGTGAACAAGGAAGCATACGATTTTTAACATTTCACAAAACTCAAAACTCACTTAAACTACTTTGTTAAATGTTAAGAGACACAAATCTGCAATTTCCTTTTAAGAGACTCGATAGCGTAAAGCTGTTATATGTGCAAAACAACCTTATTCCTAAGTGTTGTGCTTTATGGGCCAAAGTGTAACGAGCTGAGCGAAAAGATGGGGGAAAGTACTACTGTTGGCTGGTTTCCTACATTCCATACCGTAGCATAGTGAACCTGTACTAGTCAGTTAATTGTTTAAATGTTAGAATTGGCTTCAATGTTTCCTTTGATATAAAAACAGGAAGCAGAAACGACAGATACAAGTGGCTGTAGACTAAAATCGTTAATCGTTAAGAAGAAAATCATAGAAGCGTATCCATTCAACGAATACATAATTTAATGGTAAAATTGTATTAGAATTAAGTAAAAGCAGAAAGGCAGACACAAACGTATTAAATAAATGCAGATGTCATAATCATTGTACATTGACCTGCGCCCTCATTGTTCATTAAACATTCTAACTGTCTCTTATACACATCTAGATGTGTATAAGAGACAGCAGTAGTAGACTTGCACTGACCGTGAACTTTTTGTTCACATCACTCTTGTTTGAATTCACACTTTATGCTCATGGTATTCAACCTTTTTAAGCTGGGGACCAGTTCCGATTTGTTAAGACCAGCGGCATAATTTGTGTACTTCCATTTTCGCGGTGAATTCAAAATAGGAGGGGCCAGGGAACAGCTTTCACAGATAAGGGAAAATACCACTTCAGCACCACCATGGTTGGGGTGGATGCAAGGAAATGTATGATTATGGCATCTGTAGATGGTCGGAAATGTCACTCTCAGACTGAGGTGAGCACTTTCAGACTCAAAAATAAGTTTTCAAAACAGTGATTTCAACAGAATACGGTAACATGCCCCGAGCCTGCTGGTGCCGCAAATGGTTAGACATCGCATCATATCAGTGTCTCACTTAATTCATTGTCCCTATTTGGACTCAGAAGTACCGGGATGGTGTCCGGCGGGGGATAGTTTTTACCATTGTTTAGTTAGGTTTGTAGTTAAGTTAAAAGTTGTGACAGCCCCGAAACCTTGACTCAGAAATACCGGGATGGTGTTCAGCGGGGGATAGTTTCTACCATTTTTATCTATTTAAGTAATTGTACAGTATTTGTCCTACCTTGTAACCCCGGCCCCGAAACCTTGACTCAGAAATACCGGGTTGGTGTCCGGCGGGGGATAGTTTTTACCATATTATAGTTAAGTTGTCCGGCGGGGAATAGTTTTCCACCAAAGTTTTTACTATTGTTTTTGTATTTTATTGTACTGTGATGGTTACTTTTTGTTGTTGTTATTGTAATATGTGTTCGCAGGACCATATTGTAAAACAGCGGTAAGATCTCGCCTGTATGTGTTATCCTGCCTAAACATGTTTTAAATAAAAATAAAAATAAAAAATAAATAAAAATATTAGTCTACCCCTCCCCGTGCCAGTACCATACGCCACCAGATACAGTGAACTACACTCAGAAAAAGCCAACTCTTGTAAACATTGCTAGAGTAGGGGTGCCTATGCATGGTGTTGCTCTAAACAGAAAAAACTTTTTATAAAAATCGGCCGGTAAATGATTTATTTTTAGCAATGTTTCGCGGGCCGGATCAAAATCTTTGGCAGACAGGATTTGGTCCGCGGACTGGGGGTTGAATATCGGGGCTTTATACTATATCTGGTTTTTTTCTACCCTCACTCACTCGCCACTGAGGAAGGACCCAGTGTTGACCGAAAGTTCTGGTTCTATTTCTGGCTGTTTACTTACGCTTACTTTTTAGCTGTTGCTTATTAAATTTGTCTCTACCGAGATCCAGTCATTGTTTGCCACAGCATTGTTGTTTTTTAGCATTTTGCTTTTTATTCTATATATATATATATATATATATATATATATATACTGTA
>NW_022731578.1:493421-494776 GCF_011630105.1 Anneissia japonica | reverse complement strand
GTTATCAAGTTGTCTGGCAAGATTTGTATAAGAGACAGATTGAAATGTATTTCATACAGGCCTATATATATATATATAATATACATTTCAATTCATGTATTAAGGCGTTCATTTATATATATATACATATATATATAATATACATTTCCATTCATGTATTAAGGCGTTACTTTCGAAATAGATGCAGCCGATGCAAAAGTCAACATTTATGAGTGATCAAATAATAGGAAATTAAGAGTGTGGGTTACTAAAATGGCAAACTCTTTTGTCTTTCTTCTACTGTCTATAGCAATTACTCGCAGGAAATCAGAGGAAATCAGCCTGCATTCGTTTTGTTTGCTGAAAACATTCAAAGTGATTTATGTTTGTTATCAATAGTTGGTTGAATAAATGTCTCATTTGTATACAATGTGTTACAATTGGGAGGTACAACAAGACAATGGATAGTTAACTGCAAAACAAACAGTAAATGAAAGTTATTTTAGTATCGATAGATGTCCAGTCACAATTTCGATGATGGAATCAGGGTCAATTAGAAAACCCGCGTTTGACGGTAACGTTTAAAGCAGTACCGGTACGGTAGGCCGCCTACCGAGTGGACCGTTAGGAGGGCACCTAGCCCGGTGCTAAACATACCCATAGGATATACAAAACTCCATACTGAAATGGCAGTACTATAATATAAAAACTAGGAACATCTCAGCGTGTAACCTAGTTAGAAACGCAGCAAAGTTAGATAAGCCAAGTGAAAGCAGCCTGTGCTAGAGAGATAATAAACATGCTAATAAATCTAGATTGCATTCTAAGAAAAAAATACACTGAAATATACCCACAAATGACATGATTTAGAATAAGAATTATCAAATTATAAATTTACATAGGGCTATTATAATTTATACTCATGGGCCTATGATGTGCATATGTTAATGCCTGTTGTTTAAAAATCGCGATCTCTCCAGTGTTTAACTCGCTTGCTGGGAATCCGGTTTAACTCTTTAATTTTTTTTATATAATTGCAGTTCAAAATCGGTATTATTTAAGTATTACATCACAATTACCGAAAAATAAATTAAAATAGTTTATACATCAACATTGGTAATCTACATAGGTGATTACACACAGTAAAAGCCTATATGTATACATGTTTATTATAAATATAGGCCTATATATATATAGGCCTATATATATCATATATAGTGTGCCAAAGCAACTTAAAGTACCGTATAGGGTATTCAAACGTTAAAATGGTACTTGTTTTGTCTAAACATATACATCTAAAGGGTTAAAAGCTCGCGTCGTTTTTACAATATATTTTGCAAATCAACTATCATTCTTGTGTCTGATTCATACATTTA
>NW_022731578.1:433620-493355 GCF_011630105.1 Anneissia japonica | reverse complement strand
ATATATATGTATATATACATACTTATATATATATACATATATATATTATAAACATATATATTATATATATATATATACATATATAATAATAATAATAATAATAATAATATGTATATGATTGCTCTAGTAATACCCATGATATATCCACGTACTCAGTGAACGACGGGAAAGCACAGATTTCCATGCTGATTGAAAAGTTCCTAACAGTCTCTAGACCATTGGGGTTTGGTGAAGTAGTAGCTTCATAGGGTTGATGGTTATCACTGGCTTTCGCACCAGGTTGGCCCAAGGGGGTGTCGAGGATATGAAATATTGCAAAGTTTACATAAAACAACGAAATTGCAAGAAGTTATTTGATTTGATTACAACGGTGGCTTCCGTTAGATAAGCGAAAGCGGGACAGGTTTCAGACGAACATTTGTAGAAATTTTAATGTATGTGAGAGGGCGTTATCAAGTTGTCTGGCATAACATTTAATCGGGAATGATATTTACCAATTATTATGTATATCAATTAATGCTAATTTATCTTTTAAAAAAGTAAATATTTTTATTTTCTTTTTCTACAGGGAATATTACTCCATTGAAAATTGTTTACGCTGGCGGCCTGTGTAGCACCACTTCCGTTTGTTATCAGTATGGGTCTTGGATCGCCTGATGTCGCACAAGGACCATCAGTAGCTGTACCATGTCTTGAAATTCCGAGGGAGCAAAATCAGCCTGTAAATCTGAGCCTTCACACTAGTGTAAAAATGCTGTGTAAGTCACCAAGCGCAGTGCAAGAAGCAGGGACAATTTCCCCTGGCAGGGAACTCTTGAGCCCTGACAGTCTGGACAATGTTTCAAATACTTCACTATCACCATTTGATAGTAAAGCAACGACAAAGCAACTTATTGAAGCAGCTTTGGATCAAAGTGATTTTATCAATATGAACATAAATAACAATGTATTGACTAAACTTCAATGTGAAAAATACAATACAGCATTAGATCAGAAATTGTCAGTTAAGAATGGATCACGAGTAGGCTCTATCGCAAATTTACTTTCTGTCCCAATAGAGCATCCAGATTTTCAAAAGGCACCGGTAAGCCCGCAAGTAACTTGGTCACACCCCGCTGTTGTTAATCCAACAATGACGGCACATGGTTTCTCTGAACTTCAAAGTCCTTTATTTCCTGCCAATAATTCACAGAAAACTGGAGTTTTTTTCGCTGGTCGTTCTTTCCCGAAAGGCTTATTAGACCGTCCGTCCCCGCCTAAAGTCCAACGTCGTGTATTTACAAACAGTCGTGAAAGGTGGCGGCAACAAAATGTAAACTCGGCTTTTACTGAACTTAGAAAACTCCTACCGACACATCCAGTAGACAAGAAGATGAGCAAAAATGAAATTTTACGTCTTGCAATAAGATATATAGACTTTTTGATTCAGTTGCGAGACGACCAAGAGGAGCACCCGGAAGAAAAAGTACGTAAAGTTTGTGTGGGCAGAATAGGACGAAGTACTTCTGAAACCACAGAGGATGTCAAACCAAAAACAGGGGGTAAATACAGTGTAAATGCAGCTGGAAGAACATACGTGAGTCGTGTTACAAGGCATAAACGAGAACGAAGTTCCTCTGAAAGTACAAGTGGATTTGGTGAGTGCGGTCAAACTCCAGGAGGATGCGACGCTGAAAGTTTATGCGGAAGCGCTGGAAGTACTTGCGAGAGTGCGAATGGTTACTATAGCGATGATAATGGCGTCACGAGTGGAAGATCAAGCCCTGTTTGGTATTCTCCTGCAAGTGGTATTAGTAATTAAGATGAGTGTAAAGTTCAGTTGACTTTTTGCCGTGTCGACATTCAAATAGCAGTAGTGTACAATAATGACAATATGTAATTTCATTGAACTTATTACACGAAAGCAATTGTCTTAACACAACAGAAGTCTGAACAGGCATGACATAAATTGAAAAGTATACCAGAGATGAACTTTCTATTTTCAAACATGTGGCAGATATATTTAAATTTGCTGTTTTTGCATACTTAACAGTTTTCATATATAATTATTTTTTTGTACGTGGGATTAGTGTCCGTCTAAACTGAGCATTTCCAGCCGACAAATAATTTGTGTATTTTGTATCAAGATTTGTATTGATTGTATTGTGGGGTTGATGATGATAGGCTGGTACTATCACATGACGTATCGAAAATATTAATTGGAATATTTTGCGATTATCTTTTTGATCCGAAATATTAAAACCCTATATGGGGCGTTTCACAAGGTTGAAATAACTTAAAGGTAATTAAAATAAATAATTTACGATGATCGGATATTTAGAATGAATCATATTTTCCTAAATGATATTATCATTATTGAGTTCAAATTACCAGAATGTTGAAAATATAATAGACTCAATTAAATCCAAATAACATTGTATTCCATTTATAAAAAATCCAAAAATAAATTCCTAATGTTTTAGAACTGCAAAAATGATTTTACAAGATTCTCCCTTTATCCCAGATAAATTGAAACTATTAAAAATAGTATTATGATGGTTAATGTTTTTTTGTCGATTTTATTGGTAAGTGCATCCTAGCTGGGGTAACACAATACCTTGGCGGATGCTAGGATAGGAAGTAGATTGAGAAACGTAAAACGCCAAGTCTTTCCCGACTATCATGTCGGGTTATTGCCCGCAACGATTATAAATAATTTCATTCAAAAGTTCATGAGCTTATAGTTGGGTGCGTAGGCAGCTATGCAGCATCATGTATTTTAGTTCAAACATTTGGTACACAGAAAATTAGACAAAAAAAAATGTGCAGTTCATAAACTTATATGTTCATAAACTGTATAAGCTTTGAGGTAGCCTATTATATTCAACGTTTGCCACAGTTTATACCTCCATTTTAGAAGGTTACAGGTAGACGAACACTTAAACTACAGGTTTTCTGAACAAAATATTGTCTTAATATTAAATTAATAAACTGCGTGTTCAAAAGAATAAAACCATCTTTTATGAATGACGTCATGTTCATTTCCCCCCATTTCACTTTATTCATTTAAATGAGGAAAGTTTAAAGTAAAAAAAAATCTATTATATATGCCTAATATTCATTTATTCAGTCGAATATTGTACTAAACACAAAATGAATAGGCGTTTATAACCATAGGCCTATTTATGTTGATGACAGCAAATGCATCTCTCATTGTAATCTCTTGCAGTTCAGCAATTTTGCTGCTATAGAGAAGTTGAATAAAATAAATTGAATTTAAATAAAAACATTAATGTAACCATTGAGTCAAAATGACATTCGAAGAGACTGCTCTTGCTCCAGACAAATGAAACCCAAAATTGTAGATTGATGAACTACAGAAACTGTTGTGGACGCCAGTGGATAAAGCATAGGGCGTCTTCTCTTAGTGTTTATCATCAATGTAAAGAAGCAGGAACAACAAATTAGTTTCAGTAGTTCTTGTCAAGGTTGATAATTTGTGGACGACTTCAAAACTCAAAACAAATAATAGGCACAGAGAAAACAATAGAATACCAAAGTGTTAGTTTTTATTACTTTTCATCATTTTTGTTTAATGCAGTTGATCTGTGACATAATGCTATGCCTCAATTTAACTAAGGCAGTTTTGGGAATAATATTTTTAAATTAAACCTAATTTGATATGATTTAGTCAAATGTTTTCATGTTTCATTCATTTTTCATTTCCTCATTATTATTTGTGCTTCTATTCATTTTTGCAATATTGTTAGAACTAATATTTGTATACTTAATTATTCCGTTTAACTTTTACATTCTCTTTCCTCTTGCTGATTTGGTTGTTTTAAATTGATCCAACACCTTTTAATGCATCAGTCCATGTTATACTTTCATTATACTTTCTATATACTATAATTTGTATTTCGTTTACATCCCAATATTTTTTAATCATTCAAGGCTTTCGAAGTCAGCACTACAACAAAGTTGGCATGGTTTTTATATAAATGGGTTATATTATGATTAAGTGTTGCTAATAATTACGATCTTAATCGGACTGGCTCCGCGAAGATCTAAATAAAAGTTTCTCTGCAACTGTCTCGTATCAACTGGATTTGTTATGTAGACAGAAAGTTTTGTACTTCTTCCACTACCAAACTCGTGAACTTTGTTGAAGAATCTGAATCTAAGGATTATTGTATTTTTGTACATACTGAAATCAATAAAGGAATTATAGATTAACATTTTTGTGTATGTTTGTTAATTGATAGTCAAGTTTTTAGATAGAAGAGTGAGTGAATGAATAAGTGATGTGAAGGCGTGTCTTGTCCGTGACAGCAGGACGTGTAGGTCTACGGGTTAATGTAAGATATTGATAAAATCATAGATATTAAGGAAAACTAAACAGACCTACTTACTCCCAGGATATATTCATAGTGACTGAATGAAATGAAATTTGGTTTACAGCAATTCAAGTAAATTTAAAACCCAAAACTATTATTATTTTAAGGCTGTATTCCGATCCTCATATACATATTTTATGGGATACTTCAACCACGGTGATACCCTCTTATACCGAGTCTTTAGAATAGACCTATTAAATATTACAGGAATATCTGCTTGAATTTCTGAGACACAGTTGTTTCCATATCGCATCGGTTTTATGAGATGCTGTTAATATACTTTACCCCCTCCTACAGGATCCTAAGGACTGGGCCTAAATCAAACCAATCAGTCAAGACTAATCAAATTAGTATCAGAGGAACCGGCGGCTGTGGCTACTGTTACAAAGGTTCAATTTTAATTCAAAGATATATTTATTGACCATAATTGACGAAAATAACAATGATACAAAAAAACAAAAACAAAAACAAAAACATAACAAAAAGCAAACATCTACTATGGTCGAGAATCAACAAGAGACCACTGATTGGTCTGTCTATGAAGGCCCTTTGAACAAAATATAAAAATTTTGTAAACACACAGAAGGACAACTAACGACATGCTTCGGAAATTGCTTTGTAATATGCTTTACTTCTCATGGTTCTAGTATCTTTTTTTACGAAATTAAACATATAAGATAAAAAATAAATACGTTTTCAGTCTCATGGTTCAAGAATCCTTCATAATATTTTTTTAAGGTTGGTTATGTAGGCAATAATATTTTCCACAGGCACTTGTTTTATTGTGGTTTTGAATTTATTTAACGAATTGCTAAACGTAATATAGTTTGAAGTGTGTCGTAAGGTGTTCCATATAGGTTTGGTCCGTTTGTCGTTATGAAACTTTGACTAATAGACCGAATCGGCGCCTCCAGCTATTACTGGTCATGTGACATATAGTGCGTACTAAACGTAAACATGATGTAAACATCTACATCGTAAACCACAGTATATTGAGAGAGTTATGATGTTTTTTAGACAGCGACCCAAAGTAAAATAAGGAAGTAGGCTTATGTTTTGTAGGCTTAATAGTGATTTATAAATACTTTGGAAATCTCCGTGCATTTTATTTAGGCTCTGGAATGCATGATATTTTTTTTCTTACGCAAATCGACATAAAATCACTCTCCTTCGAATCGTACCTTTGAACATGTCTAAAGGTGTATTAGGCCTATATTTTTGGGGTTTTGTATCTTTTTGTTGGTTGGCAGTATATCACTGCCGTACAACTAGCTGCATGCATTTGGTTAAAAAAGTTCAATATGCAAATAAATTCGACAATTAGGAGCATCAGAACGATTACAGTAAATGAATATAATTCCGAGGTGTTGCCGACAGACCGACTGGCATGGGAAAGAATCACTTGGATTCAAACTCGGAAGTCAAATACGCCGGTTCTACATTAGAGCAACAGGTGTGTACTGGTCGATGAATTGACCACCGATTGTATTTCCATAAATTGATTGAAAAATAAGTACCCAGGGTTAAGAGGGGATTCCTCCAAATCTGTCACCTAAGATATATAATGTATATTATGATTTTGCATTGCCAGTCGATTCGCGCGAATAAATTCGCCTAGTGGAAAACCGGCTTATGGCCTGTTTATACTTCAACGATAACGATAACGATAAAAAAGCTAAAAAGCAATTGTGCATATAAAAAATAAAAGAAATAAGAGAATTTTTTACACTAGAACGATTCGATAACGATTTATCAGTAATGCGATAACAACATATTTGATAAATCAGATGACGTCATAATCATGGAAAAACATTGAAATCGTTGTAGTAGCAACGATTTTATCGGTTTTTCATGATTATGACGTTCACATTCCATCGGAGTTTTTGCGAAGCGAAAAAATGCGCAACCAGAAAGCGTACCGATGATTTGATTCGCGCGAATAAATTCGCCTAGCGGAAAACAGGCATAAGGTCGTTGGTTCGGTCCTATATTAACTGACTATTGGTTTCTATATTTCCTCCTATTTTGTCAGTCATGTAACGACCAGTCATGGGCCCGGGTGAGAAAGTGTAGCCCCTGCATTTCAGTAAAGTATTCGCTCACGAAAGTGGCTGAGGGGACTGCATTTGAGTGCATCCTGTTTATGAATAGGCCTACTGAGGATAAAAGACTGCATGCATTGTAAATTATGTCTCTATTAAACCATATAATCAACATTTATTTCCGCACACAAATTACACAATTTCTCTGCATCACGCTTATTGTAATACATTTGGCCTATTTTTGAAAAAGTTGCTTAATCATTTGACCTAATTGTAGCTCCGTCACATACATATAAACCATTACATTTTAAAAATTTGAATCGTGTATTTGTAATGTCAATTAGAGTTATTGTTTTAGTAGGAGAATTCCGGGGCCCCTTTACATTGGCATTACGCCACTGTTTTGGAAAATATATGGAAATAGACTTTAAAAATTTAGGCGACTGTTTTACATTGGCCTACTTTACAACTTACAGTTGGGTTGTAGATGCAGGGCTTACTTATATTAGAATTATTAAGATTTTTTCAAATAGGCCTATAAAAATGATTGTAGGTTGTACTAATAAAATCCGTTTTTTTAAATAGCAAGCATGTTGTACAAAAAGTACATCATTATCATCATCATCATCATCATTATCATCATCATCATCGTCATCATTGTAATCATCATCTCTGGGAAAGGCGGTTTTTGGCGAAGCAGTTTCCATTGTGGTCAGGACTCGGCCATTCTCGGCTGGCCATGCTTAGTTACCCCCCCACCCCCGCATCTTGCATCTTTGGACGGAGCAGTGAAGTGGCTCATGATTTTCAGCCGTAGGTGCAACATTAACATATAATAAATAAAAAAAGTAACCCATTTGCCCAGAAGAGACTTTATAAAGAAAAAAAAATCATCGTCATCCTATTATTATTATTATTAATCATGCTTAATGTTTGACCTCATATTGAAGCTCCGTAATTACAAATCAATCATTTACGAATTCATTTTTAAAATTTTATTCGTTTTTGGTGCATTTGTAATGTCAGTTAGAGTTGTTTTAGGAGCTTATTAGAGCCTTCCGGGGCCATTTGCATTGGCGTTGCGCCACAGTTTTTGGAAAATATATGGAATTAATTGACTTTAAAAACAGTGTAGGCGCCGTAGACCTACATTGCTAACCAGCTGGGTTGTATATACAAGATGCAATACTATTAGAATTATGAAGATTTCTTTAAATATTAAAAAAAATATTCTACCAACAGAATCCGTGTCTTTAACAGCAAGAATCACTACAAAAAGTACATCATAATCATAATCTCATTGAGACAGCGACGTTAATTTGGCATCGGTGGGTGAGACCACTTGAATGTCACTATCTCCTGCATCGCTGCTAATTTTCATTTTGTTTTCATTTTTGTTATTATGTTTGTTATTAAGCGCCTCGAGGTTTGTAAACATTAGGTGCTACTAAATATTTATTATTATTATTATTATTATTATTATTATTATTATTATTATTATTATTATTATTATTGATATTATAATTATTATCATCATCATCAACATCAGCATCATCATCATCATCATCGTCGTCATCATCATCATCAGCAGCAGCATCATCATCATCGTCATAATCATCATCATCAGCATCATCATCATCATCATCATCATCGTAATCCTCATCTCTAGTGAACGCGGTTTGGCGCAGCCGTTTCCATATTGTGGTCAAACCACACGCTGAGCATTCTTAACCAGTTACCTCAGCCCACCTTTGCATCATTGATGATGTTGCTACTTTTCAGCCGTATGTGCAAGCATTCCATGGCATAATAATAAAGTAACCTCTTACCTAAGAAGTGAATTTCAGGCCTTGGTTGTTACTAGTCAAATCATCGTTCTTGTCATCATCAACATCATCATTCTCATCATCATCATCATCATCATCATTACTATTATCGTCATTATCATTCAAAATTATACCATAATTAAAAGAAAAAGTTTAAAGAGAAGGGCTATAGCGGTCCCAGTGGAATGTTTGGCAAAATAAATGATATGACATAATATTTGGAACGTATACCACTTTCTTATAAGACATGTTTCGAGTTTCACATGGGCAAATAAGTATGACTTCATCTCGAATTCCTCCGTTTTGTCACTTCATTTTGTAATTTTAATAATATGCCATATGTGGTAATAAGTAAAATAGATTACACACTATCGAAGTTGAATGGGTTCAGAGGTGGAAACAGAATATTAACTACTGTATTGTACTTGAAACCGAGATGAAATGTAAGACTTAAACCAGCGAAGAACGACTACATAAAAACCAAAATTAAACGAAAGTCTGCGGTGTACCAAAAAAAAAAAAAAAAAAAAAAAAACGAACATGACTGGAAACATAGCCTATTCTTTTGCTGGTTTTGCTCGCTGCTGTTTTTGTGTTTTTTTTTATTTTTGCGCGTGTACATCATGACCATTGGTGGCGCTTCATTTTTCCCATCAGCCCCCAGCTCTGTGATGCTAATCTTCAATGGCGGAGTTCATGTTGGCTGAGCCCGCGCGATGATCCAAACTTCATTGTTAACTTATCTTTTAGTAGGCCTACCTGTCCAGAAATAGACATTTGTTGGTAAAGGTAAGCCGACAAAAAGTTAGGCTTTATCAGTGCTTTTGTTGTTAATAGAAAATATCATGTGTGAAGTGTAGATTTAATGGAAAGAAACTGATTCCTATGTTTATACTTTGCAGCTAGCTAGCTAGCTTGGCCTAGCCTAGGCCAAGCCTAGCCTAGACTTTTGTGAGCCCATCTAACATACACAGAAAAGATGTGAACCGCTTGTGCCCATCCAATCTATGTACGTTAGCATATTCGGCTTTTATCTACTTTACCAATATATTAAAAGTAAAAGATGATAGGCCTTCTTATTAAAAAGTTTTTAAGCATGTACAATAATTGAAACAGAGACTCGTACGTACGTACTTTTTATACTTGTGAACTTTTGTTTTTGCGTGTACCGGTGAGTAATTTGGTGACGTCGCCAGCTGGCAGTTGTCAGTGATTTTGGTGATAGCATCCCCTACCCTACTCATTATCTGAATCATGAATTGGACAGTACAGTATAAATTATCCGCAGTTTTCAAGCATAGGCCTATCCCTATGTATACTATAGCATAGGTAGTATTTTTTTTTTCTTTCATTCTTTTAGGCCATCAACTGAGTGAGTTTGTAGGCCTACTTTATTTATAATATTTACTTTCAACATAATTTTATTACTTTTTATATTTGATTAAATAATTGGTCTGCGCAAAGTGCTGACCCAGAGCCTCATTGCTGTTCTTGTTCCTACTGTATTACTAAAGCTTTAAAAGCGTCCAGTGTTGCCAGCTTTGAACGGACATGCAGGAAATTTTGTATATATAGACTGAAGGTGATTTACAACAAATGTTTTTCACCAGGGTTCCCCCTACACCTACAAAACAAAACAGTATTTAGCAAGTTTAAATTGTGTATTTATTTTTTTTTTCATTTTGTCAAACAGTTCTCATCCATTAATGCAGAAAATTAACACCGAGGCACAATTCGAACTCGCAACCTTTGGTTAAGGATATATTCTAAAGAACTCAAGGTAGTGAGTTCGAAACGCGTCTTGGTATTCAATTTTTTTTTCCAATTTTTAGAATTTTTTTTTTTTCAATTTTAAGTATTTTAATTTTGTACAAATAACCATTCTAAATAATGTTTTTTTTTTCTTGTACAAATAAACATAAAAATTATTTTAAAATTACTGTACATTATTGCCATTATCACTAATAGGGCACGTTGCATGAATGGCACGGTCAGTTAAGGATGTTTTGTAAAGAACATAAGGTCATGAGTTCGAAACGCGTCTTGGTATTCAATTTTTTTTTTTCCAATAGCTAAGGAGCTACAGTATAACTGATTAAAAATAGGCATGATTTTTAGCATATTTAAACTTTGAGGTACACGCACGCTATGACGCACGCACAGAAAATTAAAGTACATGACATTCAACCTTGACCTGAAGTGTATGCCCACTGAATATGATTCAGAAATGGTGACTGGTTAGGACGATATGGGGTCATCAAAGTTTTGAAGAAAGAAAGATGAGGGGGTCAGAAAAAACATTTATTTTGACCATGATGACGTCATCAAAATGTAAAAGGAAGTCACATATGAAAGAGAATTGTTCCAGCTATGTAACATACTCAAAGTTGGGAGACAATCGATCAGGGATAAGCGAGATACGCTCAAATAAGTATTTTAACAAATGAAGTCATAGATAAAAATTTGGTTTTTTGAATTCAGATTGCAATATGATGACGTAACAATATCCGATTAGCCATTGTGATCTATAAAATCATATCTACAACTCATGTGCTTTCAAAATATGTAATAAAAAGTGGCAGTCACCACGCATCCTAAGGAGGTATAACTGATTAAAATTAGGCATGATTTTGGCATATTTTCACTGTATGTCGACACAAACGTGCGCGCTGATTTGTATGTTTGATACACAAGTACGGGATTGTTATTGGCCCTAAAATGAAAAAAGAATGGAAATTTGTGAATAACAGTGTCTGAAACCCAAGTACAGTATGTAAAAAAAACGTAATTCATAGCTTCCGTACATGCAATGCGTGTGATAATGCGTGTGCGCTGAATGAAAAATTTATAAATGATCTAAATGTCCTGAAACGTGCTCTAATTTAGTCAAAAAGTGATTTTAAGCATTATGACATTCTAACGCATGCATAGGGGCACGCTATGATGCGTGCACAAACGTTGATAAGTACAAAAAGTTGACCCTTCATATGAAGTATACCAATGTCAAGTTTCATTAAAAAATGCCTCTTGGTGAGGAAATTATGATCAATCATAACATTTCACAAAATGGCGCGTAGATGACGTCACACAAAACGTCACCTGCAAAACTTCAGATATAGATCTATCTGCTAGCCAAATAACAAGGATAGAACCTGTGCCGTTTTTGAGAATAGTGGAGAATGGGAGAAAGAATAAAAAAGGAGAAATAAATAAAGAAGAAAAAACCTTAACAACAACAATAGGTGATACGCTGTAGCAGCGTATAAGCCAATATAATAACTTGCGCCTGTACTGTATTTAAGCATGAAAGAACTCGTGGACTTGGTGAGCGGTCGCTTCTTGTTTGTTTTTGTTCTGCCAATAAAATAAAATACAATACCTAGTTTTAGTGTAGCTTCATTTGTGGTACTAAATAAAAGATCTGATGACAAAGATCATTTAAAAGTGTATTGTTTCTCAACAGACAGATTCAGAGCAGTACCCCAAGAACATGTCTACACGAAATAAACGAAAACGCACATCAGATGCAACAGAGGTTGAATTGAAGAAAGTAAAAGAAGAGCCCATTGAAGAAGGCTCTTCAGCAGGTAAGAAATGTATAATTACCATGTTCTTGATAATGAAAAAAACCATGCCATCAGAAAAATATTCATAGTGTTATAAGGATAAAATCATTTAACATAAAAGGAAAATGTGTGTGTGACTAGCGTTCAGAAGAATTGCACGTCTACCCAGAGGCAAGTGTACAGATAATATGTTGGTGCTGTAGGTATTTTATAGTTTTCATGCGGTGAACAAATAAAATATCTCTAGACCTTAATAAAGTGAATGTTTTTTGTTCCTAATTCCTTAAATAAAACTTGTGTTTATTATGTAACGGTTGATGTAACAATTTTATTTCTAATGCTTTCATTGGTCTATTTCCCTCAGATGAAAGCTTTCAGTTTGAATCAAATTTATTAACAAGACCTGCAAGAAATCGCCGCAAGTCTGTAAAACTATTAGATCCGTCCAACAAAAAGGAAGCTGAATTGCCAACTGGAGAAGTTGGTACCACAGAAACTGCAACACAGTTAAGCAGCACAAAAAAGAAACGCAGTAAAGGCGGAAGTGATGGTAATTCTACAGGACAGGATAGTTCCTCAGACAGGGAACGCATGCCACCAAAAATTAGAATTAAACCCATCCTACAATGCCCAGAAAGTCAGATGACCATTGCTAAAAGAGCTTCTAAAAAGATGCACAAACCTCATCCAATTAGTGATACATCTCCAGACCGCAGTGTGACAATTAAGAAGGATCCTGAAAGTGGCATCAGATTAAAACTGATTTTATCACCAAAACATTCAGAAAAACCCAGCTGTGACTTTCCAGATGAAGTAGTTAGCTCTTCTTCTAAACACAAACATGGAAAGAAAAAGAAAGAGCCAATTAAAACGACAATAGTTCGGCATGATGGTGAACTATCTATTAGTGAATTTTCAGGACAAGAATTGGACTCACCTCCAGCAAGGAAGAAAAAGAAACATGCAGACTTAGATTTTGATTCACAACAGATTCAGGAATTGAATAAAGTCAACTATGAACTCATCTCTGATCCTGCGGAGAAAGGTAAAGGTAAAAAGTCTAAATCATCCGCAACAACCAGCACAGATGATAAGTCAAGGCTGTCATTTGGTTGTAACTTACAAAAGAAAACAGCAGAACAGAACACTAAAGACCACAAACACTCATCCAGCAGTCACAAAAAGAAGAAAAAGAAAAGCAAGGAAAAAAGTGCAAAGTTACCAACACCCCCTGAACCCATTGAACTAACCATTGATGAATCAATTTTAAAAGACATTGATATGCCATTGGATCTAGCAAATCCACCTGAACCAGAAATTCCCAAAGAAGTGAAAAGTAAGAGCCATAACAAATTGAGAAAACTTGAAAAACTCCGAAGGAAGAAAGAAAAGGAAAGACGTGAAAGACACAGAGAGAAGAAACGCCACAAACACAATAAGCCAAAAAGACCAAAATTCAAAAGCACCGGTATTAAAACATCTGGAGGAGTCAAAATAAAATCGAAGTTGTATGGACCGCCACCCAATTTGATGTTGCCCGAATGTATCAAAGGAGGGCAAAGTGACTTGCCAAGACCTAGTACTAGTAGTATCAATACTGGAAGTAAAATTATGAATGAAACTGAAGTGAAAAAAGAACTGAAGAAAATTCAAGCCAAAGCAAAAAAAAGCTTGTCGCCAAAAGGGGATCCAAAGGGTAAAGAAAAGGTACGAGTACAGTTTATGATAATTCAACATAATACATTTTTAAATGCTATTTATTTTATTGTATGTTTACAAAATTTACAAGTAGGTCTACTATGTATCTTCCACTGCTCCATATCTTTCAAGCACCTTATATATTTTAGCAAAAGGTGGTATATAAATTATTATTAGTAGTATTATTGATAATTATTTTTCCTATTTAAAATTTTCAACAGTGAAAAATTTTTCTTTAAATTTGGCTATATCTTGATTAGATTGTATATGGTTTTCAAAATTGTTAACATTTTATGTAATTATTCTGATGTTTTCCAAACCGAGACTATAGTACCATCTTGATAAATTAATCTCCTATTTATCTTTTTCAGGTTAAGAAGCCACTGTCAGCCTATCAAATGTGGTGTAAGCATTATAGAAAACAACTTATGATTGACAACCCAAAAATAGGTAATCATCAAAGTCTTGTTTTTGTTAGTGTCTGGTGTATTCTGTTTCTGTGCCCAGTGTTCTTGTATGTCTTGTGCATTCTGTTTCTGTGTCTAGAATTCTTGTGTGTTTGGTGCAATCTGTTTCTTTGTTTTTGGTGTATTTTGTTTTCAGCTCAGTGTCTGGTGTGTTTTGTTTGTATCTAGTGCATATGTGTCTGTATTCTTCTTAGAAACTGTCTGGTAGTGCTGTTTATGTGGGTATGGTTTATCTTCTGTTTGTCACCTGTATTATTTTAATGGGTTTCATCCATGAACTGCTGCTGTTAGGACATTGTACTATTAACCAAGGTTTACAAATTGATTTAATTGTGGTTCAAGCATTTGTTGTCCATTCAAATGAATTTGTAGTCAATTATGTCAGTGTAGGGATCCACTTGGGTTGATGACAAGATGTTAACATTGTCAAATAATTTGAATAATTTTACTGTGTTAGCAATTAATATTGTGTGAAGTTCTTTAAATTGAGCAATGATTTTTTATTTTATTTTCTTGATTTGCTCTAAAATGACACCTCCTTTACTGTATCAATTGATGACATGGACATATATGACTGTTCTTAGTGTTAAGCACAATATTTTAGAGAAGAAATGTATTGTCTTGGTTTCAAGTTCAGATAAAGGATATCCATTATAAAGTAATGGTGTTGATTAAGGAGACCATCCGTATAGTAAAGAAAATATATATATTACAAGAGTGTGTTAATGACTTATCACATCCCAATACCATCAGTCATAAGCCCATCATTGATGGTTATTTTACAATGACAGGAAATGCTGTAAAAGTAATGACTACACCAGGAAACCCTCAACTAAATCAATATAAACTAAGTATGAACTTAATCTTCACCATCCTTATAATGAGCATTTAATGTCAGTGTGTCTGATTACCACTGGTTCATCCTAACATAAAGAAGGATGTTGTAAATGTGCATGTATAACTTAAAACCTAATTATTTTTTGTGGTCATTATGACCGCCATGCTGATAGATGTCTGTCTAACAGGGTTCGCATGACCTTGGTTAACCATTACCTAGTTAATATACCCAATCACAGAGGAGCTTAAATATATATAGCTACCATACCTCAAAATCTATAGGAAAAAACTAATACATATACTAAAATAATAATACTAGTAATAATAACAATATTTTTAGATTATGAGCAACACTACATTCTGTGGATTTAAGAATGTATTGAAATTTTTGTGCTTATAACAAATTTGTGACCATTTTATGACAATTTGTATAGTGGAATGACCAAGATGCTTTGGCCTTGTGTCCCTAATTTAATTTCTCCTTTTTTCTCCAAGTTTTGTTGGTCAGTGCTAATGCAAAGATTAATCGAGTCCGGGGACAATCGGGTTAATTTTCAAGTTTACTTATGAATTTTCCTATAGGGTATATTTACCACTGATCAGGGAAATCAAGCACACCACATTCCAATGTATTCCTAGAAATGTATGATCTTTAAAATTCTATGATACTTGTGAATGCAATTAGTCACAGACTAACTGAACAGAAGAGAGTACATTCTGTACCATGATACACATCTATAGGAAGGTGGGTGCTGTCATCTTAATGAGTTTATGTACCCAGGTTTGCCTGCCACAGTTTGTTTGGTTCGCCACACAATCATAGATTGCAAACATTTCTATTTACTGTAGTTAGCAGCCAGTGCACTTCAACATTCACTAAACACCATGTTTCTTCATGCAAAAATGTTGTTTGTCAATCACTAAAGAATACATAATATATTGTTGATAGTTGTGATGACATTGTAGTGTATTTATTGGATTCTCTATTCTATAGATCCAGCTGACTTTGGGACCATCAGTCAGATGCTTGGAGCCCTCTGGCAACAGCTATCTGACAAAGACAAAGTAGAATGGCACCGTCTGGCAGGCACACAGTTGAGCCAACGTCGTAGAAGCGCTGCGGCTGCAGCTGCTAAGCAGAATAAGCTAAACAGATTGAGTGGTGCATGTAAATCCAAAACCAACATCAGAATCAATCCACCAAACACAGAATCAGTTGATGTAGCTGCGCATCTTCTCCTATTGGGAGAATCTCTTAGTAATGTTGGACAGAAATTACAAGAACACCAGGTACCTATCCCAAAGCAACACACATTTTGTTCATTAATAGATAATAATCAGTATTTATATTGCACCTACTGTAACAAATTTGAGGCTTAAGAACATAATGTAAAAGTAAACAAAGAAAAAAACAACAATAATAGAATTAAAACAATTGTGATATTAAAATGAGCTGAGGTGCCAGAGATGGTGACATTCAAACATAAAGGAGAATTATTTGAAGCCATACTTCACAATTTCATTTTTTTTTCTTGCTTGTGTGAAATCAGTACTAAATAGAGCCTTATGCAACAAATACCTGTGATTTGTCCATATATATAGGTGTGATATATCATCATGCTCATGACCAAATCATTGATGTCAAAGAAAAGTGTTAGAGTGTACTGTGCAATGGCTTATGTGAAGCCATGATACAAAATTGATGACTTGTGTTGCTTTGACTTGGCATTACCATATTCTATATGATGTATATTTTTGTTTTCTCATTTAGAATACCCAGATGGAAGTCCAAGGCAGTTTATCAGTTCTGTTAGATTCCACAATATGTGCTCTGGGCCCGCTTCTCTGCCTCACTTCCCAAGTACCTGAGCTGCATGGATGCAGGAAGGATACCCATGTAAGTCCATGTCTTGTATGCAATAATTACTATTCATCATTTACATTAAAAATCATGAATTATCAAAATTAATAGTACATAAAAGGTTCCTGTCTCAAATTCTATTAATGAATTTATTTAAAGAAACCATCAATAAACAAACAATTAGAAACATTAAAGGTTTGCATAACTAAGACAAAAATACAGATGTCTTAAAAAATGGATGGATCTAATAACAAGGATGAATCTAATTAAAGGACAGATTTTTATTTAAAAAAAGGAAGATAAATATAGTCTGATGTCTATTACACAGCAGTAAGCTACCTAAAAGGTGTCAATTTACAAAACATTAAAGTGAAAGTGTGAAATGTAAAAGCAAAAAATATATTAATAATATACAATCAAAGACATAGTACCATAATATAATAGATTCATCATATTTCATTACTGACATTATTCTAAATATGAGTACCTGAAGCACAGCGCTATGGCTGGTAAAGTGCTTGGGAGGGGTTAACTATAGGGAAGTGTTAGTTTAGTTTTATACGTCGGCATTTAATGATTTCTGTTTTTTAAAGACACTTACAGTAGGGAAGTGTTTGTCTAAGTAGCATGTGTTACTCCCGGTTATGCAACGGTCATTCACTTTTATCTGATATATTTGTCTACCATTTGTTTTCTAATTTTAACTTAAGACGGTGTGTAGGTAGGCTAAGCGTCTTCTTTACTCTGATCAAATCCTTTCATGCGTGAGATCATTACGCTTCATCACCCACATTATGAACTACTGATAGATCCATTCTACCTGTGAAACATCCACAGTAAGAGATTAAAAACATGCTTGCACTGAGTATTTATTTTTTGCAGGCCTAATTTGATAACACTGCACCATTAAAATGGTGGAGCTCACAAACTACAAGTACACTTTAAGATAATTAAGACCAACATTCATTCATCTGTTGTTTGATTGATTAAATATTTAGTATTCATAAATATTCCAATGACTTAATTCAAAGAGTTGCCTGTCTTGAATTGTCTACACTACACTCTAGTTTGTATGTACAATGCACCAAATATTGACACTTGAGGAAATTATTTGAATGCAAACTGAAAGTAAATATGTAGAAAGAATGTAATCCATTTGTGAATATATACATACACAAGACAAATTAATTACAGATGAAATATAGGTGTATGTATGGTTAAGTTTCCACGTGCCTAAGTGTTAGCACCCTTAGCATAACTTTACTAGAATGTGTACTCAAATTTTTATGAAGTTTTTCTCCTAGTAATATGCATTCTGGATTTTCACCTGAATCACTGGTTTATTACTTGTCTAGTACACAAAGGATACTTTGGTGTAAATCTAGGCCGTAGCAGTCTTCACATCACCAGATGTTTGTTAATTTTGTAAACCTCAAATAAGTTCAAGAGGCCTGTACCCTGGGAGGGGCCTTGGAGCATTTTGTCAGTAGGATTTTTCCCTTGTTGCTATCTGTAGTGCTCAGCGTCTGGGAATGTTGACACCCTGACTGATACAACCCATGTGTGACTGCTCCTTCCTTCGTAATTGATCAATCCCTTGCTGTTTGAGGTCACCACTAAATTCTGTCACTAAAGCGACATAAAAACTATAATATTTTGTCACAATGATTACCCTGTCTCTTATACACATCTAGATGTGTATAAGAGACAGGGAGTATGTATGTAATATTTATGTCTAACAAACCATAAGATTTTAATGTGGTTAAGAAGGCTGTAGTGGGTATATGAGGGTGCTGTTTTATCACATGAAATGTTTGGCTACATTCTGTTTTGGCCATTTGTAGATGTGATAGAACTTAATGATGTTTGGATGAGTTTTGCTGAGGACTTTTGCAAGGTACATGATGCTGGAGTAGTATTTATGGATCTCCCAACCTACAGTAGCTGGAGACCAAACTTCTTCCATTCTAAAGCTCTGTCCAGATTATCAAATTTTCTGTGACAAAAAACTGTTTTGTATGCCCATATATAGTCATGATGTGCCTATATATGGTAATGATGTGATGTCATCATGACCATAAAATACTGTTGTATGCATATATATAATCATGATGTGCCTATATATGGTACTGATGCGATGTCAACATGACCATATTTGGGCATGTCACAGATTTTTGTCAAATAATATTTGATAGTCTGGAAAGGGCCTTATGAGTCTTGGGCAGTGATAATAGGACAGACAGTTTTCTATAAGTATCCAAAATTTGAAAGTAATAATTATTCAAGGAAGTTATACCATAGAGCTTTGAGTAACTCATATGAAAATGATTTAGTTCTATTAAACAAAATGTTAGTAATACGCAATGACGTTACAGGTACTTCCTTACACCAGAGGCAACGCCAACTAAGCACAGCACAACAGAATGAGTGGACACTAAATACTAAACACTTGCTTCCCAGTACTTTGTATTACTGCTTAGGGTTCCTAATCTTCCAGATTAGCCTAACCTACATATGTTGGTTTGGTGCTCAGGAACCTAGATAAGAGAAATTAATTACAGATGATTTGTGATGATTGTGAATTCCCATAAGAGAATACGGTATTAGTGCTCGTAAATACAGGCTTCATCTTTGCTAGCTTAATTATTTTTTATTGTTTAAATTATTGTTATTGAATCATTTTTAATTTCTGCATTGAAAAATTCTCTGCAGAAAAATAATAATTAATTAATGTGTTAATTTATTTAAGATTTATTAATTATTTCAAGTGATTCATTAATCTTGTATAAGGATATTAACCTTGGTGAGGATTTCACAATTTGCAGTTTTACATTAAGGTCATTAGATGACCTTCATTAAAATTGTAAAGATTAGTGGAGGTGTTGACTTGTGCTTTATAGTTGACCTCACAAAATTGAATTTGACCTGCAATCAAAGTATCTACCTTTTCACAATAACCCATGATTGTGATAATAGATGATTGCGACTTGACCCAATAGATAAATGAACATAACTGTTTTATGGAGACTCGCTATTGACCCATTTCATGAGCACAAGCTTTCTCTCGCTGGTACAGACTCAACCCTGGCCTACATTCACTCATGAGCACAAGATTTCTCGTGATGGTATCATGTTATTTTGTGACCATTGATTTTTGTGATAATACCTAGTCCCTATTAAATTAAAATTGTCCTCTTGCTATAGGGACAAAATCCAGCCTTGCTTGTGAGCATTTTTTGTGTTTAATGAGCATTGTCCAGTATCATGGGCACTAGTAATACAGTAGACACTAACCTACTCTATCTATCCTGTCATTGCCACTAACAGCGGTTACAATTTTACTGTTGTTTGGAAAACTCCTCACTGAGTGTTTGCGGTAAACTTCAAGTGAGTTTCATGCCTAGAGCGTGAATCTTGGTACATCTGCAATAACCTTGCCTACTGCATTGGTTCATTGGTGTCATGATGTTTGAACCCAGGACACTGAAATTAAAAGGCAAGAATGTAATCATCAAGCTACAGCTCCACTCCAATGCATTACATATATCTGTTAATTAAATACAGTATCAAACCATTCTAAGATGCTGTTACCATTGTAAGTGTAAGAAATATGGTTTGAATAGGATGTGCTGTTGTTTGGTGTGTTTCAACAGCGCAGCATCTGCTATTGAGACATGGATACTTTGGTGTAAATCTAGGCCGTAGCAGTCTTCACATCACCAGATGATTGTTAATTTTGTAAACCTCAAATAAGTTCAAGAGGCCTGTACCCTGGGAGGGGCCTTGGAGCATTTTGTCAGTAGGATTTTCCCTTGTTGCTATCTGTAGTGCTCAGCGTCTGGGAATGTTGACACCCTGACTGATACAACCCATGTGTGACTGCTCCTTCCTTCGTAATTGATCAATCCCTTGCTGTTTGAGGTCACCACTAAATTCTGTCACTAAAGCGACATAAAAACTATAATATTTTGTCACAATGATTACCTATTCCCCTGGAGTAGGGTTACACCCAATTATAATTATACATCCTGCGCATGTTTAATATCACAAGTCAGGGGACCCTGAATTATGCGGGGGGAATATATTATATACATTTGAATATGGTTTTCACACCTTTTACTGTGCAGTAGTAAGTTAATAATAATTACTGTTATAAGATGTTACTACAGTATTTGTTTATTGTTTGTAGTGGTGGGGGTGAGGGTGAGTTATTTATGGATCACCCTATTTGCATCAACACCATATACTGTAGGTGATGAAATGATATTTGTTTTTGTAACCATATTGGCATTACAACTTATGTTACCAGAAATGATAACAGTAGCACATTGGACATACATTGGTATTCAACTTATACTGTTGAATAACCTCATAAATAATCTATAAATATTGTATGAAATTGTAAAAACTTTTTTTTAAGAGGTTCAGCATACATTGGTGGATGAACCTTGTTCCTTTTAAATGTCGCAGGCTATTTTTTAAGGAATTATTCTTCCTGAATTTTTGATCAGCACAAATTTTTAATATTAAATTGAATAATTTGGAAACATAACAGACTTCATTATTTATTGTTTTTCAGTGTTGATTCATATACAATTTTAAAACATTTTTTTTATTAAAATTTCTTGAAAAAGTTACATATACATCGACAGTTGAAAGAGGTGAACATTTTAGAAACAATGACAAAAAAACATTTTTCTCAAACTTTAATAATTTTTTGATAATGAAGAAAAATGCCTTAATTTTGTTTTCAACTAAGTAGCATTGTACAATTTTGCTTTACTGTAAATTGTATTTTAATGAATAAAAATGGCCTTAAATTCTGTATTAGCTAATGATTTTCTTCTAATCATTCGTAATATCCAACTACACAAATACAATACAGTTAATGTAATTTTATACTCAATTCAGCATATCATGCAGCAACACAATGGACTATTTTGTATGCGATTTGAAAAAAATATACCGTAATTATTTATGATAAATTCCACTGGCTCCATTAACGAAAAATTGGTGGCGCTATAATTCTACTGTATTTGAGTACTGGGGAACATGTGCGCAAGCAGTCGTCGAGAGTTATATTTACCTTGTTTTGAAATGGCACCAGGGAGTAAGATTTTCGTTGGTTCTCGAGCCATTGGATTTTACAGCAACCATGTTCCTTTATTAACAAAATATAATCAGAAATTTAAGGAAACGTACGTTATCACCTCCGTTGGAAAATCGTTCCATACTTACAACGTAAGTTGGAATTTATAACTGCCATGTCTAGGCCTAGGCCTATCTAGAGAGGCATAGGCCTAGTTAGTCTAGCTAGGTATAGGCCTAGGGGCCTAGGTAGTCCTACTGTACATAGGCCTAGTACTAGCTAGGGGTGACAGACGATCGGGCCCGTTTTTGAACGATCGGGCCCACTTTTATCGTCCAAAAACGGGCCCGATCGTCTTTAGGGAAAACTGAATATTGTGCCCGATCGTCTGCTGACAAAATCGAAAATTTCCAAAACCATTTTGGCTTGCCTAGGCCTAGGTCAATTTCGGCCGCGAATGACAAAATGTATGGAGCGCCGCGTTGTTGCTCTGCGAGTTCTTGGCATGCAGAATCGAAAATTTCCAAAACGTTCTCGTCTGTAATTCGTAGCTAGGCCTACGGGGCCTAGGGGCATGGCTAGGCCCCTGCCCTACAATTCAATATTGTTCGTATATTGTCTGTACTTGTATGCCTAAATTACTATAAAATAAAAAATAATGGTAACAGGTCAAAACGGCAAAAACCAACACTTTCAGACCATAAGGGCAATGGGCCAAAACGGCAATAAGTCCAAACGGCAAGACCAAAACGGCAATGAAAGTGTACAACGATAAATAATGGTGAAAATGAGGCCAAATTTTCATAGAAGTAAAAAACACAAAAGAACAACAACATTAATCAATCATAATCATAACAAATTCAATAGTAAAAAGATTGGGGGAATCACGATATAAAAGCAGTAAGCATTTAAATAATTAAAACATTAAATGACACAGACAAAATGAGGATAAACAATTTATGTCAAGAGTTAAAAAGCGTGAAAGAAAAAAGAACTTCAAAGAACAACAACATTAACTAGATTCGGAATTCGTCATAGACGAATTCGGTGATACGCTGGGATTGATGATAGTTATTTTGATGATTTTTAAATGATTGAACATGAAGGAGACTTTTGGTATCAGAATAAAAAAAGGCATTTAACAAAACATGGAAATTTGTTAATACAATGTCAGTATGTCGACTCAAAAGTGTACGAATTCGTATATTTGATGCGCATGTATGGCATTGTTTTTGCACTAAAATGGCTGAGAGAGAATGGAACTGTGAATTCAGTGTCAGGAAATCATGATGCAAAAAAAAACCAATTTTCAATTTCAAAAAGTGCTGTGCATGTGAAAATGTGCGCGCATTACATTCATACTTGATATGACGATTTCAATGATTTGAGAAAAGAAAGATGAATGGTCAGATAAAAAAATTATGTAAAAAATGATGACGTCATCAAAATGTAAAAAGTCGTGACATTTATGAAAGAGAATTGTCTCAGTTATAATCTTCCTCGAAGTTTGGAGAAAATCGATCAAGGATAAGGAAGATACGCTCAAATGCGCCATAGATAAAAAATCAGTTTTTTGAATTCAGATCGCAATATGATGACGTCACAATGTCCTATCAGCCATTATGATCTATAAAATCATATCTACAACTTATGTGCTTTCAGAATATATAGTAAAAATAGGCATGATTTTGACCTATTTCCGCTCCTAAGTCGACAAAAACGCGCACATGGATTCGTATCTTTTACGCATGCGCGCGTACAGCATTGCTATTGACGCTAAATGACCGAAAAAGATTGGAATACAGTGTCAGGAATCTAAAACGTAAAAAAAAACGATAATTCTAGCTTCTGTACATGCGCGCGCGTAAAAATGCGCTCGCGGGACGAACAAAAAATTAAGAAATGCTCAAAATGACCTAAAACATGCTCTAATTTAGTCAAAAAGTGATTTTGAGCATTTTAAAATTTTGAGGCATGCGTACGCACATACTTTACTGTGGATGCGCGGACGGTAATGTTGCAGAAAGTTGACACTTGATGTGAAGTATACTTGTGTCAAGTTTCATAGAAAAATACCTGTTAGTAAAGAAGTTATGGTAAATGACAAAATGGCGCGTAGATGACGTCACGTAACTGTGACGTCATCCACAAAGTCAGGTGCACAACTTCAGATGTAGATCTATATGCTACTGTACGTAAGTAGCAAAGATCAAGCATGTGCCGTTTTTTTTTTTTTTCTTTTTTTTTCGTTTTTTTTAATCTCCCAAAAGGGGGGCCGGGGGCCGCCCCCCCCCCCCTAAATCCGCCCCTGTCATAGGTCATATCATCATAAATAAACGTTTAAAGAAATGCTTTTGTCTTCCTTGTGTTATTTATTAATTCTAACACTGTATCTTTACATTTAAAACCCTGTTTCTCAAAGTGTTTCATTACACACCGCGTAATATTATACTCTAGTTTAAGTGCCACGGTGCTTATTCGAGAGCGGCGCTTATTCAAGCATTTACAGTAGTCCTAAATGTGAAGTTGCACCTAAATTTTGTTTTAGAATTCACACAAACCAACTTTTGTGTGGAAAAATGTTTACAGTAATTCTTAACAAGAATGATCAGATGATAAGATAAAGTTTTCTTATTAAATTGATATTTATTGAAGTTACCATGACAGGACTTAACCCAGTATTCTGTTCTGGGATTGGAAGGCAAGCATCTTAACCATCAAGCTATTAACCACTCCATCAGTGAGGGGGCAGGTTCACAAAACTTAATTATTTAATACATGCATAAGACCTCATTCCATAATTATCTGACATACTTTTTTTTTCAGTGTTCAAACTTTGGATTAATCAGTGTCAGTAAGTATAGTTGTTGTATTTATACAGTTAGTATGAAAAACATGTTCTTTTTATATTCTTTTTATTGGAATTTATAAAGCATCACTAAATCGGCCAAGGTGAAATTTTAAACCAATTTTTAATCTTATTTAATTGATTTTAATTTGATTTGATTGTTATAAAGACTGGATTCAATTTAAACGAATTGATATCCAAACTTTTAACATATGTTTTAGCTTGCGGTAAAGAACTGTTTTAGTTGAGAATTTCTCAACTACAGCAGTTCTTTTCAGAACTACCTACGTGGTGTACCGGAAGCTTAAACATATATTTTTCGCCGTGGCTAGAGTTACGGTACCGTATCGGAACTTCCGATTGCTAAAGGTACGGTAAATGATATTACGTCATGATTCGCCAATAGAAACGCCGATACATGCGTGACGTCATTCAGTGCACTGCTGCAAGAGTAGTGAGTGTGTGTTTTATGGTTTTAGCAACGATCGAAGATAAGAAATTTCGTTCGTTCGCGGGTGTTGTTGACAAGCTGTGATTAATATTCTGTAGCCGGAGGCCCTATAGAAAATAAAAAGAATAGCAGTTTTGCTAGATTTGGTGACATCAAGCGACTGAGTAAACTATTTTAATAGTAGAAGCCAGGCCTAGCCTTAGCTACCCCTGCTACTTTACTGTGCATACTAATTCTCTGTAGTATACGCACTATATTAGGCCTATACTACAAATAAAGTTTACTCTCACTGATAATTACAATTGCCATGTTGCTTGGTTGGCTATTTCAATCAGCAATAATAACTAGTGCCTACTACTCTATAAGTAGGCTAGGCTCCCAGTAGTAGCACTTACTAGCCCTAAGCCTAATCTAGTAGTACTGTACACCTATAAGCATAGGCCCCTAGGCGGGTATTTGGTCTAGGCCTAAGCCTAAGTAGACCATTCTCTATGGTAGACCATAAAATATGCAAGAATAACAGAAAGGACTTTTAACCCAAACATTGTGATAAGCCCCAATCGAAGTACATGAAATGGGCCTATTATGCCATAAATTTGATCGTAACTGTTCGCGCCTGTTTCTCATGATCACGAACGTCGATTTTGCAAAAAAGCCAAATCGAATCGGTCATTTCTATTGGCTAATCATGACGTAATATCATTTACCGTACCTTTAGCAATCGGAAGTTCCGATACAGTACCGTATCTCTAGCCACTGCGTATATTTTATTACTTCGCCATGCATACCTTCAAACAATACAAATCTTTTTACTTCACTATTAAGTATTTTATGTAAGAAATTTATAACCAAGTCTTTCTAAATTATACACAACCCCAACAAGATTGACTGTTCATCAATAATCTTTTAATATTATTATCCACTCTACGCCAAGGCTTACTGTCATTGATACAGTAGGCCCACTGTATAACAGATTGTTATGGTAACCAGATCTTTAAACATTATTCACACTTCAAGATCCACTGTTCTTATTTTAACCTGGTTAACCACAAAAGATGGACCCTTCTTGGTGTTCATTATTTTTTTTTTACTTATGACATTACTTATGAAGTTACAGTTTAAATTATATTTAATTAGAGTTGATAAGAAACACTGAAATTAATTTCCAATTACCTGTATTTAAATTTGTTAAGAAATGCTGAAGTTGTATTGTTTATGCTTCTTTTTTTTTCTAAGGTGATGCTCACCCAAGTGATATCACCTGTATGGCTGCCGATAGCAAGTATGTGTATACTGCATATGGAAACACAGTAACAGCTTTCATCAGATCCACTACGGTAAAGCCTATTTCTACAAATTTATACATTTTATTTCCTCTTATCCATTACACAAAGGCCTATTTCTACAAACTTCAAAAAACATTTTTTGCCCAATTCCAAATATTTGAAATTGGAAATTTTGCCTGGGCCACAGTGCAGCACCAGTACCCATCTAACTCTCATGCAAGGGTTATTTATTTATTTATTCTGGTTTATTCACATCGAAACATATTTCGTGGCAACACAAAGGCTGAATTGAGAAATATTAACAAAATTCGACAAAAACAATTATAAACTAATTAAAACGATTGCACTCAACAACAAATGAAAATATTTAAAAAACAAATTGGCTAAATTTGAATTATATATCTAAAATATTCAAATGCATAACATCTAAAACAGGTTAACAACATCAATAAAAATTAATAAAGCCTAAATTTGATATTACACTAGAATTAATTAAAATTTTATTTACAATTATTTAAATCAGATAATACACTAAAATTAAATTTAAAAAAAAACCAAAAAAAAAAAACAAGTCAACATCCCAATAAAAATTAATAAGGCACTAAATTTGAAATTACACTGGAATTAATATTTGAGGAGCAGAGTGATCTGACTCCAATTAAAACCCAATGTATGTATGTCTGATCAACAATGCCATTTATGACAATTTTGAATAATTTAGCATCTCATTGTTGAGGATAGGCTTAGCACTACACAGTACTGGGCTAGGCCTTGCCATGCGTGTCCCAGTAAAATTGTTCCATCACCAAAATTTTTTTTTTTTATATAATTTTAGAAGAATATTATGTTATTTGTTTGTTCAGGCAGAGCATGTTTATGAATGTCCTGGCAAAAATGTGCACCACCTCCTTCCATTTGGGGATCATCTGATTGCTGTTGATGTTGAGAGTCATGTCAGTATTTGGCATATTTCCACAAAAGGTAAATTTCATTATTTTTTCCACATTGTGACCTTTCTAACAACATAAATCCAGAACTGCTTTAGAGCAGCTTAGCTCAGTTGGCTAAACTAGTGGTAGCCACTGTGTGTGCGCTGAACCATGGATATCTATAGGTTGAATCGCCATCGCCGCTTGTTTCAGCTAGAAGTAAGTTTCGCCGTCTTTCAGATGAAGCGTTTAAGCCTGTGAGCAATATATGGCCCATGTGCATCTTAAAGAATGTAGTACACTCCAATCACCAGCAGAAGAATTCTACTGGGAATAAGTCTTTTTTGGACACTTGTGGGTTATCATTGGTGTTTACACCGAATAAATCCAATCCAAATCAACTGAATATCAAGTAAGAATTATTGCTGACTAACTTTACTGATTTAATTTTTATTGTGATAATTTATTGTTTATTGTTTCCTCAGACTTGTATATGGAGCTAGAATTTAACAATTCTACATTCAGAATTTCTACCATGATGCACCCTAGTACTTACCTGAATAAGATTCTTTTTGGAAGTCATCAAGGTACCTTGCAACTATGGAACATACGCAAAAAGTAAATACACACATTTTATCATAACTTTTTGTTTAATAATTTGCCAAGCATATACAATGTTAATGGAATCATCAGTCCTATAATGGTAGTTGTGATATTTTAAGAACTGATATAAAATACTTTGACATTTTTTAAAGGACTATTACAACAGAATAAGTTAATGTATTGGCATTATTGTCTTGCCATACCAAAACCAGCCAACAACTTAAGTTAATCTATTGGCATTATTGTCTTGTCATACCAAAACCAGTCAACAACTTAAGTTAATGTATTGGCATTATTGGCTTGCCATGCCAAAACCAGCTAACAGAATAAGTTAATGTATTGGCATTATTGTCTTGCCATACCAAAACCAGCCAACAACTTAAGTTACTGTATTGGCATTATTGGCTTGCCATACCAAAACCAGCCAACAACTTAAGTTAATGTATTGGCATTATTGGCTTGCCATACCAAAACCAGCTAACAGAATAAGTTAATGTATTGGCATTATTGGCTTGCCATACCAAAACCAGCCAACAGAATAAGTTAATGTATTGGCATTATTTGCTTGCCATGCCAAAACCAGCCAACAGAATAAGTTAATGTATTGGCATTATTGGCTTGCCATACCAAAACCAGCCAACAGAATAAGTTAATGTATTGGCATTATTGGCTTGCCATGCCAAAACCAGCCAATAGAATAAGTTAATGTATTGGCATTATTGGCTTGCCATGCCAAAACCAGCCAACAGAATAAGTTAATGTATTGGCATTATTGGCTTGCCATACCAAAACCAGCCAACAACTTAAGTTAATATATTGGCATTATTGGCTTGCCATACCAAAACCAGCCAACAGAATAAGTTAATGTATTGGCATTATTGGCTTGCCATGCCAAAACCAGCATCAGTCACCAAAAGTAGAACATTTACTTTATATATTTATATACTCCATATAAGCTTTAAAATAATAGGTCATTTAGGGGTCATCCATAATTATCAACATCAACATACTCTTTTCTGTTACCCCCTCCCTTCCCCCCGAAAGACTACACAATAAAATGTTTATTTGTGTCATTTTGAGATCAACATTTTATGTTTTTCATAAAAGAGTACTTATGCCTACACTTTCAACCCCCTCCCCCCTAAAGTGTATGTTTTGTACTGTTTTGAAAATGTTGATAATCAGGGGCGTACCGTGGGGGGGGGGGGTCGATGGGTGTGGTCGACCCCCCCTTTTAAAGAAAGTGCCCTTTAAATATGCTCGCTTCACTCACAAATAACGCACCCCGCGAATTCTGAAAGCTTCGCTAAATTGCTCCGAGTTCAGCTTGCCCCCTGCGCTTTCGTTTCGACCCCCCTTAGATTTTTCACCGTACGCCCCTGATAAGTATGGATGACCCCTTACAGGAATCTACTTACTATTTCCAAAGTTATGAGTAAAATTATTATGACTTCTCTGTACTAAAGTATACAATACTGCCATATTCTTATGCTAATTACTCAGTTTAACATTTAGTGACAGCAGACTAGATTTGGGATGGAAAGTCTCATTTATGTTAATCTTAACATAATATTTTTTTCTTTCTCACGCATGCAAATTTGTCTAACTTGGAATCTGTGATACAAATGGACAATGTTTCAAAATCTTATAATATTATGTTTTAGTCATGTATAAAGTTACTTCTGATTTCAGCAAATTGGTATACACATTTGATGGATGGAATTCACACGTCACTGCTATTGAGCAGGTAGGCAACCACAATATTTTTGGGAAAAATTTAAAAGGCATTACATACCTGAAGTATGGAATAGTGTTATTTGAAATAAATATCCCATACTAAAACATTTATTGACAAATATTTATAAACAAGTTTCTAACCCAATTACACTATTTTAAAGCCATGCACTGAAGGAAAGCATTTTAACTCATTAACCTTCTGATGAAGACAGAAATGGTCTTCTGATGGTTGTACAGAAAAGAGTTTCAAATTTTATATTAAAAATAGGGTATCTTTCAACTTTGAAATCAATAATTCTAATCCAAACAGATACTAATCATGTAAAGATTGATGATTATAATAAGTCATTTTAGTGTGAATGCATGTGAACTATATGAAAAATGAATCCAAAGTTGGAGTATTCATCAGTTTCACATAGCCTTTCCATTTTTGTCACATAATAAACATTTGTTTTAGCATAAATTGATCATTCAAAGATTTAGAATAATAATACATAAGTCAACTACTGCCCCATCCCTCTAGAATGCTCTTCTCTCCTACAAGCCAATTAATCACTACCTTTAATAATTTTCATTGCAGGCTCCAGCAGTTGATGTAGTGGCTATTGGTCTAGCTAATGGCAATATTATCATTCACAATCTCAGGTTTGATGAATCTGTAATGACATTCACTCAAGATTGGGGTCTAGTCACTGCAATTTCTTTTCGTACAGGTTAGACAATATTTAGTTAGTTGATTTACTGATAGTTACCTTAACTTAATGAATTGTTTATGTTTTGGGTAAGGGAAAGTGATAACTCCTGGGTTTTCATTTCTTTTTTTTTAAGGATGAGTTTGTTTTTTTCACTTTTTGTACCATATTTAGAGAGAGCAAAACTTCAAACTTACCCTAGTTTGACTGATGTTCAGGGCCCTTCAAAGTCTACCTCAGAGAGTCAACTAGCTACTATTCCAGTAATCTTGGTCGTAGTTTTTTCATAGCATATTCCCTTGCAGTTACAAAGCGCTAAGTATTCTCCACTACATTTAACATTAAACTCCAACCGAAACCATCAGAGCATGATTTCTTGAGTCATAGACTAAAGTATATCAATTAAGCTGAAGATGCCCTGAACTCACAGGTGGGCAAATGCGGCCTGATGGCCACATGTTGCCCTACAGCAATTTTATTTGACACATGAATTAAACATAATTATTTGCAGCATATACAGTTCATCTTCCAATTCGAGACCACCATTGGAACCTGAAAATTTGGGATGGTCTTGGGGTTTGGTCTCTAATCAGAGGTTAGGTTTGTCTTAAAAGATTGAAGATTGTTATTTGGTTCTCTGAAACAGTGGTCTCGAATAAAAGGGATTTCCGATTGAAGGGTGCACTGTATTATTTTATGTACAGTGCACCCTGTATTGTTATTAAGGCTAAGCCTATGGTTTTTATTTTCAGATGGCCATCCTATTATGGCAACTGGAAGTATGGTTGGTCACATTGCATTTTGGGATTTAGAAGAAAAGAAGTTGAAAGGTCAAATGAGGGATGTTCATCATGGTGCTGTAACTGGCATGTGTTTTCTCAACTCTGAACCTTTAATGGTTACCACGGCTGCAGACAATGCATTAAAGGTAGGTGCCATCCAGGCTGCCGTGGTAACAAGTGCATTTAAGTTATTATCAAACATTATTCTTATGAAATCTTTAATTGGTAGCTTGGTAGCAGTTGCATTTAATGTAAGTTACAAATCAGTCATTACTCTCTCTGAGCTCGCAACCTTGGTTACCATAACATCATATACATTCTTAAAATAATATATATAAGTGTGTGTGTGTGTGTGTATATATATGTATATATATATATATATATATATATCTCTTATACACATCTATATATATATATATATATACATATATATAGATTAAAAGGCAAAATACTGGAAAACAACAATGCTGTGGGAAACAATGGCTGGATCTCAGTAGAGATACAAAAATGATAAGCAACAGCTAAAAAGTAAACGTAAGTAAACAGCCAGAAATAGAACCAGAGCTTTCGGACAACACTAGTCCTTCCTCAGTGGCGAGTATATATATATATATATATATATATATATACATAGAGAGAGAGAGAGAGATGTATCATTGTGAAATGATGTAGCACGTTGCTCCTTAACAAATATATTGGTGAAAGTGATGACAATGAAAAAAAAAGTCAAGTTGACGTATTTTTGGAACATAATTTATCAAACACGAATATTTCGTCCACTCCTGTGGACTTCATCAGCGCGAGTGATATACATTAGATATATATATATATATATATTTATATATGACAAATAAAGATGGATCTGAATTGAAATGTTTTTTATATTCTTTCTTTACATTTACATAGTAGTTCAAGCCTCATTACATCATCACAATTTAAAGACTGAAAATTGCATTTAGGCCTATATTCAACATTTTATATAATGTAACATCAAAATATTATCTTTCCAGTTTATTACAATGGCTTTAATTTTGTTCACTGCATAGTTTTTTCAGTGGTGAAGGTGATATTTGAGTGGACAATAGTGCTCTGTCCAAGGCATCAAATTTTCTGCAAAAAAATGTCTTATTTGCTCTATGAACATAGCCTGGCCAGCCTAGCCTGGCCAGCCTAGCCTGGCCAGCCTGGCCTTGCCTAGCCGGGCCAGCCTAGCCTGGCCAGCCTAGCCTGGCCAGCCTAGCCTGGCCTTGCCTAGCCTAGTGGAGATATATCGCTCCCACATAAATTGTCACTTAAAAATGCTAGTGGGCACAGGGCTGTAGAACAGCTTATGCTAAGTAAGTTTACTTAGTTTATTTTGTTATTAGATGTGGATTTTTGATCAGCCTGATTGTGGTGGCAGACTTCACAAAATAAGGTCAGGTCACTATGCACCTCCAACAAGGATTCGTTTCCATGGCAAGCATGGCAAGGATATCTTAAGTGCAGGTAAATTAATTGCGCCATATTCGATGTTTTTAAGCTTTCCAGTGATTAAGTCTTTAAAGATTTATTAACGGAAGTTAACTGAAGATAGTTTGAAGGATTGCAAGGCGAAGTAAACTATAATAATAAACTAGAGCAGTCATTCCATAGAGTGCATACCTCCGCCCTATGCCTGAATACCAACAATAAGCAGGCCATGTATGTTTGACAAAACTGCAGCATATCCTCAAGGATAAAATGGAATCGCCATCGTATTCAGCCACATTTTATTGAGTACTGCTTGAATGCGAAGGGCAATTCCATTTTTTTGTGTAATCTTGCTAACAGACACTGGTGAAGACATTCTGCCTTGGTGGAGGGAATAATAATACTAATCTCCTGTTGATGAACTTGATTGAAACAATTAGACAATCTCAATAAAATCAACAGTATGTATGTATGTGCATGCAAGCACTTATTGGCATTATACTCTATTTCTGTACATTTTTGACAAAACTATTTCTGATTGGTTATTGTTTACAGGTCAGGATTGTACTTTAAAATCATTTTCAACAGTTCATGAGAAACACAACAAAAACTTCGGTCAAGCCTCCATGAACAGGAGTCTGGCAAAGAAGAAAGGACTGAAAAATGATGTCTTCAAATTACCACCAATTGTTGATTTTGCTGCAGGTATTACTTCATAATAATTGCTTTATTGTCATATTTTAATATTTTGGTATTAAAGTATTTAAGATACCATTAATAATAACACCATGTTGTGAGTGAACTTATCACCTATCCTTTTCAATTATATTTGTTCATTAGAGTGTAGTCGTGAAATGCACTGGGATGGCATAGTTGCATGCCATCATGGTTCTCCGGTTGTCAGTACATGGAACTTCCAAAAAAGCTGTATGGGATCACATAAATTGATGCATAAACGTTTTGATAATATGCTAGATACACATGTGGAAGCTCTGGTAAGATTTTCTTTTAATACTAGCTTGTAAATTATTATAATCATGTCATGTATTCAAGATTCACTATATTTATTATGTTCAACAAATCATTGGCAAGTTTATTTTATACATAATAATAATATTTACGTTTGGTTGTATTTTTAAAATTCTTTACTAGCATCAGAAAATATGCTATACTATAGTTAATTTGTGATGAGTGGTCCTTTTTTTTAATTTGAATTAATTTGTGATGAGTGGTCCTTTTTTTAATTTGAAGAGTTGTTCTTTAAGTCTTAACAGTGTACGGGGGTCCTTGTCAAACCAAGGTGGTAGCTTACACCTTAGGTTGATGGCTGGAATAGATTAATTTACATTATCTAATTCAATATCATTAAAATATTGAACTACCTCATGAACATTATTACAAGCATTAATATCTACCCAATTAACCTTTTTCAATTTTGTAATAAATTTATCTTCATCCATTTTCTTGTAATTATATTTGTTTTCCAAGCAGATCTGAAGACGGGAAAGATATAATTTAAAACTAAGGCACATGGCATTATCAGAGTCAAAGATGTCATCACCCGATGACACTGAATCTGTAATATCATAGCTACATAAAAAAGTCTAAAATATTATTATTTCTACTTAAATACTTGATTGACAGGTGGTGGAAATTACAACTTGTGGTAATTTTGCACTTGTTGGCTGGAGTACAGGACATGTGGATTTGTACAACATTCAGTCAGGCATTTTCAGAGGCTCATTTGGTAACCCTACAGGTAAATTAATTCTTTAAAAGAATTTTAAATTAGTTACATAAATATATAAAAGGTTGTAGCATAGTCCAGTTGGTTAAATGTGGCGTAGCGCTGTGACTAATATGGAAATCCATTGACTGGATGTGGGAGCTGTGCGTATGCACGGACCCGTCAGATGTAATGCAGCATTAAGGCTGCAGTAGTTTGGTACATAGGGACACAGCAAATGTAACACAGCCCTGTGGCTGCTGCTTGTTGGTACCCAGAAAATGTGGCACATCACTCTGGTTGCTGCTGGCTGATACCTAGATACCGAGCACATGTGACGCATGATGGTACATGTTGGCCAGCATCTGTAGGCTCCCAGAAACCTGCCAAATGTGGCGCAGCACTGTAACTATTATGGGTTGTTACCCAGGGACTCAGCAGCTATGGCGCAGCACTGTGGATGCTGCAGATTGTTAACCAGAAGATGTCGCGCAGCACTCTGGTTGGTACCCAGAGACCAAAGAGATGTGGCACAGGTTGGTACCCTGGTCCCTGCAGATATCTGTAGACTTCCTCACTTACTTTATCACCACAACAAGTAGCAGTGTTAATAAATGGGTCAGAATGGCTATGAAAAACAGAATTTACACTAAATCAGAATTTGATATGGGGTTTTTTATTTAATATTTTTTTGTAGCACATTTTTTTATTTAATATATTTTGTAGCACATAATGGACCAATTCGAGGTGCAGCTGTAGATGGTCTTAACCAAGTTGCCATCACAGGAGCTAGTGATGGTTACATCAAATTTTGGCAATTTAAAAGCAAAGAATTATTAAAGAATCTTAAAATGGAATCTGCAGTCTCAATGTTATTTCTACACAGGGAGAGGTTAGTAATGTTAAATTGTAAATGATTACATAATGTTACCTCATACTATTTGCAATTATTTAGTGTGGTGTGGATTTACATTATTTGGGAATGGTGGAGGTTCCAATATGGACCCAATGAATGGAGGAGGTTCCAATACAGATCCAATGAACAGGCCCGTAGCCAGGGGGGTTTTTAGGGGTTCGCGCGAACCCCCCTTTTTCAGCGAACCCCCCTTTTGCCAGCGAACCCCCTTAGCCAGAAAACGATCCCCCGTTTCCAAAATAGTGCAATTTATTACAAAATGAGAGCATTTTTTGGCACTGTTTATTTGTCGCTATCGATCGTAGTTCGATCGTAGAAATCAAAACAAAGCTGCAGCCAGCTGAATGACATAACCAGCAACACTTCAAAATGAATATTAATGAGAGGTTTGTTGCCTAGGCTATTTGACCAATTACGTGCTCCGGAGTTTATTTACTTACTTTGGCACGACGTCATCACAAAAGTTTGGGCGCTCAACATTTTTCATTTCTCTGGGATCGAGGACATGCAACACGCCAAAAATAGCCTAGATGAAGCGCTGAGAAAGGATAACCGATTTTTTTGCTTCAAGGCCAGCAACGAAGAAAATTCACCCTTGTTTTCACCACATGCTCATGATACTGCCTGGCGGCGGGACCGGTGTACTTTTTCGGGCTAGGCCTAGGTCTAGCGTTGCTAGGTAGGGTAGGGTTGTAGCCTATTATTTGCGAACGATTTTATTATTTATTTTGTAATCGAGCTAGCATAGGCCAGGGCCTAGGATAGCAAAAAAATTTTGTTTCACAATAAACATTTACGTTCTAACTCCTGTATTGGAAAAAGTAGTCTTCTTATCCTATTTTTAAAATTGTGTAAGAAGTATTTAAATATACAAGAACATGCATTTAAATGACATGTACATGCTTTTAAAATCGTATAAATGCTCTGGCTTCGGGGGCTTCATCCCCAACCCCCACAGGGGCTTTTCCCCTTGACCCCACCGGGGCCCTTTGGCGGGCCCCTGAACCCCACGCTCAGAACCCCCCTTGAAGCATGCTGGCTACGGGCCTGAATGAATATCTCCATTCCAAAATTGATTCAACAAATAATGGGAAGGTTCTAATATGGATGCAATAAATAATGGAGACGATTCCAATATGGATCCAATAAATGATGGAGGAGGTCCCAGTACGGATCCATTGAATGATGGAGGAGGTAACAATAGGATTAAATAAATAACAAAGGAACCATTATGGATCCTATGAATGTAATGGAGGACATTTTAATATCGATCCAGTGACTAATAAAGGAAGTTCCAATGTGGATACAGAGAATAACAGAGTTGTTTCCAATATGGATAAAATAAATAACCTCCAAAGTGCCTAGTCACTATCTATGGATTGCAAAATACATAAATGTTTCATGTTAAAACTGACTGAACTAAAACTCTTAATTTGACAGTTCAATGATGGCAGTGGCATTAGATAACTTTACTGTGAATGTAGTTGACATCGACACACACAACATCGTGAGAGTATTTTCTGGTCACAGAAATAGTGTGACAGATATGGTAAGAGACTTTCTGTTAATTTTTATTTTTTTAATTAATTGGTTATGCCGAAGACCAAGGATGTGCCAAGTAGCAACTTAATCACTAATCTATTCTAAGTGGTGTACCCCTTCACAAAACAAACATAAACATAAGATGTTCTACATTTAAAACTAAGTCTCATTATAAGGCTTAGGGAGTGGAGTTGTTTTGGTCATGAGAAAAAAAATCCTGCTACACTGACAGGAATTGAATTGGAAAGCAAGGATGTTAACCACCAAGCTATTCAACTCCACTCATTGTTAGATGTTGAACTTAAAGTGTAGGCTGCCAGCATCAAGACCTTTGATGATTAGTGCCTAGAATTTATTACAAAAACATAAATACAATAATAACGTATTGATTATTATGGTTAATTTTTGGAAAATTTTTCAGCTGCTCCAAGTTTTCCTATTCTTCCTTAGTATTCTTTTATATTTTGCATGATGAAAATTACAAAATTAATTTCAAAATTTTATGTATGTAAAAGTAGAAAAATTGTCTAAAATTAGGTAAAAAAAGTTATAGCATATTTAAAATTTACATTAATAATGAACAGACAAAATAAATTTCATTGCACATTGGGGCTAATTAAATTTAGATATATACATAAAAAAGATGAAGAAAATTACATTAAATTCATTTAAGATTTTATTATCAAGTATTTATTTTCGTATTTTGATTGACATGTTTTGTCTATTAGGCATTCCGTTCAGATGGGAGGTGGTTGCTTACATCCTCAATGGACTCAACCATTCGCACTTGGGACCTCCCTCTTGGAAGGTTAGTTTTTTTTTTCATCAATTTTTTGTGAACATGGAAATAATATTTGTATTTTAAAGATAAATTGAAGGTGCAAAATTGATTGCTACAGTTTCAAGATGTAAGAATTATTCAAATTGCAGTCACTCAAATTTGAAATCATTAGTATTGAAACATATTATTTGAAATAAATTACATACAGTAGAGCCCCTCTCCTTTGGGATGCATCTATTAAGGGGACACCCTATAAGGAGACACTTTTCTGTTAAACTGGGAATTGATATTAATAATATGTTACACTTATGCAGCGCTTAATATATATGGTTTAACAGTACAACCAACAATATTCAATATTCATTAATTAATTCCTTTATATTACATTTATTCATGTTCATGTCATATAAAATGCAGTTTAACAATACTGAATTGTTATTTCCATATATAGTATTTCTATATATAATATAATAGATTTATTGATTATATAGTGCGAAGTGCATAAATACACTATGCCCTTTACACTACTTCCAATGGGTATTCATTGTAACACACACAGTGTTTTTCGTCCACCTCTAGATTGGTAGATTCTTTTCTCTTGGATTCTCCAGCTACAAGTTTAACCCTCTCTCCTACAGGAGACCACCTAGCAACCACCCATGTTGATGATTTGGGTGTTTATCTATGGTAAATATTTTGGTAACTTTTGTGTTGATGATACCATACTGCAATAGAGATAGTTTGTTTTAAAAATGGCAGTCTTTGCCATAAAATTGAACCATATCACATTTTGTATTGTATTGATCATAATTGGTGAAAATGAAAGGTACAGTAATCATGCAAATTTAGGTGTGCATACACACAATTCATGCACACCCACATGCGCATAAATACATACATTATATCCATATATATGCCTATATGCATTAATACATTAGTAAACGCAAAATACTTGAAAATATTAAAGTTTTGGGAAACAAATGGCTTGATTTTGGTAGAGATTGAGTAGCCTGGTGGTTTCACCAGGATTTTTTCTCAAGACAAAAGTGATGAAGTTCACTGCTTGGCATATCCTTGGTCTAGGACCTAAAAAAAGAAATGGGAAAAAAGGTAGAATTTATAAATATTGTAGGTTTCGACAACTTTTTAGTTACTCAATGACTACAATATTTGAGCCACCACCACTAACATTTTATAATAAAATATAATTAAGGTTGGCTGACATTTGCCATTATAGCACACTCTGATGTCAGAGAACATCACTTTAGTCAGACCAGGTAGCTCAGTGTAGAACCATTTACTTAAATATTATTATTGCATTTACCTGTATTTATGTTCGGTTGTTGCCTACATTGTTAAATGTAAATATAAAAAATATTTCAATAAAAATTAAAAAACTGAGTGCATATTAAAAGTGTAACCTAAAGAGAGATCTTAGTCTGATAGTAATGCAAGTAAATATCCTGGTTGTAGCATGTTGCCACAATTGAAAATGGCTGATGATTGCCATGGCAGTAGTATTTTAACTAGACGTCAAGACATCTCATTAAAATTGCCAATTCTAAAGAATATAGATTAAAAAGTATAGAATGTCATCCTTCTCAATCTGTATTCTTTAGATTTGGCCAGTCAATATGTAATTTACATGATATCTTTTTGTAAATTGTGTGCTACTGATTAATAAGTAATAGGTATACACACTATCAGAGCATTGTAACAATGATAAAGTAGATACATATCTAATATAAGTCTAGCACTATCTACATGCTGTGTATTTTTTAATTATTAAGTTATTGCTTTGTGAATACAATGCTAGAGTAGTTCCTTGTCTAATAAGTTGTTGCTAAGTATATACAATGCTTGAGTGTTACAAGGTATTATAACAGGTTGCACCTTCATGACAGTTTTTTTGAGACACAACCTTTTTGCTAGCATCACCAAGAGTAATTCCATATCCATTAAGTTGTTGCTTATTGAGTATATTATAACAAGGAATAGGTAGCATCTTTCCTCTTTGAAATACTTGCGAGAAAAAATGTTGCAAGTGATAACACGTTAGGTAAGGCAAAACATCATTCTAATTAAATTTCCCAGAGTCAAACACCATTGAAATATAATAATTTCCTCTAGTTTATAAATATGAACCTATACTAACTGTCAAGTCAATCACCCTCTTGTAATGTTATACAAGTGGCCAATTAGTAAGGTAGGGGCCCCACTACAGCTTTAACATCGGTGCTGGTTTGAGCCACTACCAGCCCAAGGTTTTGTTGGTGGAACCACTCAAATGAGGACTTAATTGGAGGTCCTGCGTACACATCTGGCTTGTGTACTTTAGAGAACCCTTTGAATTTTTTGGACGAATAAATGTCAGCCTCTATCGACATGAAGCTACTACAATGAGCATTTCTTTATGGTGACTAGGTCATCACTCACAGACCTCGTCCATACAGTGTTGGCTCCATATTGGCTCCGCTGACTTTTAGATCACAATATTAGGGATTGGTAATCAAAATAACATTATTTGTTTAAAATGCAAGTTAATATTTTTGGTCTGACAATCTTGTGGCATCGAACGATGGAGGTCTAGACCTGTTCAGTAGGGTTTCTTTCGATTTGTGATGATGTTGAGCGTAATGATGGCATGTTAATTTAACTGTGCAGATCTGAAAGTTGTGTGTTACATTATCTCCTGAAATCCGGAATGGTTATTGGCCAAAATTACATACAGGTCAGGCCGAGGATTGTACACTGATCTCTATATAATGGCTGGATTGGACATTTTGTTTATTTTAGTAACCACTGTCAACAAAAATGATGTTTGGTTAAGCTTTCTGTCCTTTCTCTTTGTAGACGTTCATTGTAGTGCTTGATGTAAAAAGAACTAGCCTAAAAACAAAATATTTCTTGTGCATTACATAATGTTTTGATTGACCTTTGGCACACAAACCACAACAACGGTCAAGTAAGTGCATGGTTTGGGATAGGAAAATATTATTGGAGTTTACAATGACGATGTCATGATAGACTTATTATTATTACTTATATTATTTTTATTATTACTGTTATTACAATTGATAGTATTATTATTATTATTATGAAAATATTTTATTATTTTTGAAAATTATTATGAAAATGTATTTTATTGCTATTATTAGTGTAAATTTAATATTTAATGTATCTGTTGGCAAAACATGCCTACCAAATTTTAAACTTGTCAGCAACTTTTGCACCAATTGTTTATAATAATTCAAACTTTTGCTTTTTTTTTCTGATTTTATTTATATTTTTAAGATATGAAATATCACAGCTAGTTGTTAGATTCATTTATTGACTTTTCCATAAAAAAAAACAAATGTATATAAAACAGATTTTTTTTGTTTGAATACACACAGTGTTATTTATTTTATTCATACCCATAATGAAATATTCGGCCTTCACTCATTATTTTATAGCAGATGCTTGTCAGTATTTCAACTAGACATCAAGCCTTCTTATTAATATTGCAATATTGCAATTTCTAAAGAATATACATTAAGAAGAATAGAATGTCAGTCCGTCTCAGTCTGTATTCTTTAGATTTGGTCAGTCAATATGTAATTAACACAGTATCTTTTTAATAGGTATACAAACTATCAGTGCATTGTAACAATGACAATGATTTATATTTAATAAGTCTAGCATTATCTACATGCTGTGTATTTTTTTTAAATTATTAAGTTATTGCTTGGTGTATACAATGCTTGAATAATTCCTTATCCAATAAGTTGTTGCTAGGTGAATATGATGCTTGGATGTAATATGACAGGTAGCATCTTTTATGACAAACATTTTTTGAGATTCAATCTTTTTAGTGTCATTAAGTTCTTGAGTGCGGTTCCTTATCAAATAAATCATTGCTTGTTGAATACAATGTTTGAGTATAATATAACCAGGAATAGGTAGCACCTTTCTTCTTTCAAAAACTTAAAAAAAAAAAAAGTCTTTGCAAGTGATAACACATCAGGTAAGGCAAAACATACCTATTAAATTTCTTGACACAAACACCATCAAAGTATAATAATTTAACCTAGTGTATGAATATAAAACTATATTAATAGTTTTACAAGTCAATCGCCCAAAATTGGTGTTAGTTGAGCTGCTCCTCTCCCAGGCTTCGTTGGTAGGACAATGTCTGCTCGTAAAAGGACTTAAATGGAGATCCAGTTTACAAATACAGTATTCATTAATACATGGCTAATCAACTACTTTTGATTCACCGTCTCGGCATCCCTTCTGGTCTCGTCCTTGTAGTGTGCTCTACATTTCTTTGTGTGTGTCTTGTTTTTGTGTTTTTTTTTTCCTGTCTTTTTTTAGCAGCCCTCCTCAAGCTCTGCTTTTTTGGGATTTTGCCCCTCAAACTTGTCTCTTGAAATTTATTTTTTGTATTATGAAATTGTTTGAGAAATAAGTGTTCTTTTGATTTGATTGATTGATTGTATAATTTATAGGAATAATAGAACCCTGTATGTGCATGTGGCACTAAAAGCGTTGCCTGATGATTTTGAACCAGCTGTAGTAGCCCTCCCGGGAACTTATTGTACCACAAATGGTTAGTACATTACTATTCTATTTCATTTATTAATCCCTAAATCAATTTTGCAATCTTAATTTTTTTTTTTAGTGTTTATTTTTTTTTTTTGTATTTTTGTTATTTCTCTTCTCCATGTTGGTGATAATTCTGAATAGATTGTACAGAATCAGAATTTGATTGAATTGGAAATTATTTGTTATGTTATTAAATTAAATGATATGAAAAAGGATTAAAGGGTTGTTTAAAAATCAATTTATATTTTCTTTTTCCTTCTCAGAATTTTTCAACAAACAACATTAATTTAACAATATAAAAAATAATATAAATTTTGTTAAAGAATCATATTTTTAACCTTACTTTTCATCTACTGTGAATGTTTCTTTTAAATGGAATTCTCAAAAAAATCTTTTTATATTAGAACATTTTTATCAAATTCATCAAACTTTTCTTCAAGTAAAGCAAATTTTTCTAAATTCTAGATGTGTATAAGAGACAGATATATATATATATATAATATTTAATAAAGATTTAAGTAAAGTTATCTAAAATAAGTGATATGTTTCTAAATTCAAAATTTATAGTTTATCAAAATTAATAACATTCAGTTTTCTATGTATCCAATTCTGAACATTTTCCCAAAAGGAACATACAATATTACATTCACAAAAACAAATGTATTAATGTTTCTTTTTCCTTGTAACAAAAATCACAAACATCGTTTTCTGAGTAACCTATCATATTAGGGAACATATTTTTACTTAAAATTCTATTTAGCAATCGATATTGAAACCACCGTAATTTTATATCAGTAGTACAATAAAAATTTATATATGATGTGATTTTCCAAAAATCAGGCATTCAATCAATATTTCATTTAGAACATCATTTTAGCCTTGATATAAATTATCTGTTTTGTTGAAAACAATTATTTGCTTACCTTAGCAAAGGTTTCAACAAATGCTTCAGTCATAAAACATAATTTTTTTATTATGGAACCAGATGAAATTCTTTGAGATGAATAATATAACAGGATATTAATTGTACATTATTGTCATGAAATAAGGATGATGATAATAGGAATATTGATTGCACAGGATTGTGATTATGTATTGGTTTAATAAGAATAAAATCTTGTTATTGTGTAAAAAATGAAGATTATGAAAAATGTTTCCTATTTTCCGTTTATAATGTTTACTAGAAAATGAAGAAGATGAAGCTAATGTTAGGAATTATGAAGATGAGTTAGAAGATATTTACAAATCTCCAGAACAGATCTCTTCAGAGCTGGTGACTTTGTCACTATTGCCAGAATCCAGATGGAAGAGTCTAACCAATCTTGAACTTATTAGGGTAAAAATACCTATGTGTTACTTAATTGACTTGGTAGAAATGACAAAATATTTATTTCCTTTGAGCATGGAAATTTAACAAAAATATAAATGTTCATAAATTCATTTTTGAAGATCAAAAGAAAATGAGAAATTCTTGAAGCTTAGTTTGTAAATGGAAAACCAAAATTACACAATTTAATAGGAATACCTATATGCTCACCTAATGCCAGGTATGATTTTTAACTTTACTGAATTGACTGGGTTAGGATCGAACAGCAACAGATATATGAAATAAAAAACTTTACCATTTTCAATGAGTGTACTCAATCTGGTGCCCTCAATTAGCAAAGCAAAGTGTCCATATTAGCAAAGATCTTATAAACACAAGATAGCGTTCTCCGCGATTTTATGTGTAACAAATAGAAGCGTCGATTTGGCACAGAAAAGTAATCAGTTTTGGGAGAGGGCGTCCTAGTCGTTGCCATGGATCTGAGATAGGGTGTTCGCCTTACGCCAAAGTTCGTTACTAAGTTAATTTGTTCTTGTGTTTATAAGATCTTTGATATTAGTCAATGTAATGCTGTATATAGTGCTGTATATTTTAGTTTTTTCAATTTTTTGGATAGGCTGTTTTTACTTTGACAAAATGAATGAAATAAAAATATAGCAATATAAATTTGTTGGCTTTCTAACAGAAACGGAACAAGCCAACAGAACCACCAAAATTATCGAAAGTGCCATTCTTCTTGCCGACAATCCCTGGCTTGGAGTTGAAATTTGCAGCAACAAAATCAGAAGATAATTCAGAGGTGAGATGTTGTAATTGATATTCAAATTAATGAATATTTCTTGGTAGTGTATAGTCTTTCTCCTGATAATGACATTACAATGGTAATCTAAGTCTTCTGATCATGTTTAATTTAATGGCAATCACAGTGTTTCTTTTAATGGTGCTGTATTTTCCTTTTTGTTAATTTTAACTTGTTCATTATTTGAATTGTGAAAAAAAAATTAGGGGGTGACACCCTTTCCCACTCATTGTTTCCCACTGCATCAAAAATCGCTGATTTTAAACTCCTCACTCATCATTATCGTCTCCTGGTAATGTGCATAACCTTTATTTTATTTTATTTTTTATTTATTTATTTATTTTGTTGGTGGGGGTTTTAAATTGAATGCAGTTTTGATGTGTTTATTTTAACTGATATTCATGAATTATTTGTTTTAGAAACTTATTTCAGCCTCCTTCCACAAACTTGTTTTCTCTGATTTTCATTTTGAAAATTTGATTTTAATGTTTACCTTTAAGTTATATTTTAAATGTTCTTGTGTGGTAAAACAATAAAACAAACAAACAAATATAGTATACTCACACAACATTCACTAGTTCAAATCCTGGAAGCACTATTGATAACAAATTTGCTTATTTGTAATTTCATTAACAAGAAAATTTGGTATTAATTATACTACTTTTATTCTGTTGGAGAAATATTATAGTTCTCCATTAAAATATGATTGGTTAATGTTTTTAAAAAAAACATTAGGTAAATTTTTATGCAATTTAATATATAGTTTTACAAAATAAGTATTTTGGTTGTTTGATAGGCTTCAAGAATTCTTCAAATTGACGCACTAACAGAAACATCTGAGTTGTGTAAGTGTTTATCAGCAGCTACTGCCAGCGGAGATTGTAAGTATACCCGACGAATATGTCAAGTAAACATTCATTAATAATGTCATTAATAATAAATTGTACCACAATGAGGATTGCATTCTGAGATCACCCTTTCTCAGATTATCATAAAAGAGTTCATACACTGTTGATGGCCTAGCATGTAGTATGGTTTGTACTTGTAAAATTATGAAAATATGGGACCAGTCATTATTGCATTTTCAGTATTGCCAACAAACTTGTTATAGTAAAAAACTTTACCACCATTATAGTTAACGTCAGCGTGTACTTGATTTCAGATCATAATGTGATGGTGTACATGAAAGAACTTGGACCATCGGCTATTGACAAACAAATTCGTTCTTTGTCACCTATTGGTGGAGGCTCTTTTTATATCATGACGTCCTTCATTCGTTTCCTGGAGTCCACAATGCTTGGAAAAAGGGACTATGAATTAGGACAGGCTTATATTGGTCTTTTTCTGAAAGTGAGTATTGTCAGTGGCCGATCCAGGAATTTTTAAATAGAGGAATGGGAATTTGGATCTAGGAAGTCGGAATAAAGGGCTCAGAAAGACAATTTGGATCGACTATTTCCAATAGAAGGCCCAGAAAGGCAATCTGTATCCAGGAATTTGGAATAGAGAGGCCCAGAAAAGCAATTATAACTGATGGAAGGTCTAAACTACCTCAGCCCCAACGATGGTTGTGGCTGATGTACTATTTTTTTTTTCAATGCACTTCTAAAAGGGCAGAAATCACACTCTCGGGCTAAATTTGAATGTAATATTCTTGTTTCCTCCATTTTTCTTGTTTTTTTTTTTTTTGGTTTTTTTTTTTCGAGGGGAGGGGGGTGGGGTGGGCAGCCGGCTGAATTCTGCCTATGAAAGTATTTATTGTATTCAGTGAATATAGTAATTATATTTTTTTTTGTATCCAGTGAAAAACTTGAACATGATAGTATCTGTTTCATTTTTAACCAACAACTCGTTCTTTTCAGCTTTATGTGTGAGCAATTTGTAGTTGCTTGTTGCTAGTACAGTATTTGTAATGAACATAATAAAAATAGAAGTTTATTGTTATTTATTTACCTGTTTTTGTTTTTGTAGGTTCATGGTGATCTGCTTGCCAGGGAAAAAGAATTTATAAAAGAATTAGAAAGTCTTCAGAAGATCCAATTAGATTCATGGAAAGAACTTAATAGGAAATTTAACCAAAGTTCATGCATTGTAAACTACTTAAAAAATGCAACATTATGAATTACATGTACATCCAAGATGACAGTTTGTGGCGAAATAATGGTTTTGCTTAGATTTAACATGATATTCATGTTATAGGATGCTCACATGCTGGAGGTTCTGTGGGTTCGCAGATGCTGGAGGGCTGGGCCGCCAAGAGTGGTCCTGCATGGCTGGGGGCGCAGGGCCCCCACTTTTTGGCAAGAAATATATGTCTATGCAGATTTTTGTATGATCGGAAAGAAATGCTAGTGGGGGCCCCCATCACTTTGAAAAACATTCCGCCAGCCAAGTCCTGGACCCCAGGGCCCCATGATTGGGGCAGGCAGCGGCATAAAGCAGGGTCCAGGGGAAAAGATCCTATTTGGGGTTTGGGAGCTCTGGCTTTTTATGTAATTTGCCAAATTGGGAAGATTAGAGACATATAAGAGAGTAGATAATGTAACCATCTTGAGAATAATCCTTTATGGAAAAAAATAAAATACCAACTCAGGCGATTTGATCGAAAGAAATTTTATTCAACCCACAATTACATTTTATTGGGTTTCCATCCATAAACCATTTTATGGCATTTTTAATATGATCAATTTAACATGATTAGAAGTAATTTGACCTAGGAGCCTTCATATAGTACTGTATTGTTAAGGCGAGACTATTTTTATACCTTGTTTAGCGAACCCACCGACTGCAAATATTGATGATTTCGAATAAACATAAAATTTTATTTTTTGCCAATTAGCACACCCGCTGCCACGAAAAAGTGGAAATTTAAGAAAAAAAAATAAAAGTTTTTCTTTATTTTTATTCCACTGCTTTGAAATCTCCAAAGGTAAGATGTATATTTCTTCCTAATTATATAAATTTGAAGTATTTAACCATCCTAATTTACATTCACCAATAAAATGTTATTTTTATTTTTTCCACCGTCTGGATGATTTTGGCAAATCTATTTGCTAAATAAGAAAACAAAATTTTATTTTTATTTCTATTCCGCCCTCCTCTGATAATCTTAAAAAAAATAAGTATGCGAAACAAGGAATAAAGAGTCTAGCCTAAATAACATAAAATTTGTTTTAAGCAGATTTAATGATAATTTTTTGCTTCAATCCAGAATGTGGAAATTGTATAGATAATTGTTTCTAAGACCATGGAAAAAGTGTTATGAGAGAAATTGGTCTAAAGTTGATCATTTGAGAATGATCACATTTTTAAATATCAGAATTGCTTTTGAAAACCTACATTAGATTGCAAAACATTCAAGTGGGATACTGTATTACAAATATATTGGGACCAGTATCTCTTCCATTTGAAAATCCATCATAACCCAGACTTTTTTGACTTAAAATTAAAAATTATGTCATGTACACAGGTTTTGGGTTGGTTAGCATTACTTAAAAAATCAATACTGACAATTTCTACCATATTTATTTAATAACCCCCCCCCCCCGCACTCTCCCAAATGACTACACGTCTAGCCTAAATAACATAAAATTTGTTTTAAGCAGATTTAATGATAATTTTTTGCTTCAATCCAGAATGTGGAAATTGTATAGATAATTGTTTCTAAGACCATGGAAAAAGTGTTATGAGAGAAATTGGTCTAAAGTTGATCATTTGAGAATGATCACATTTTTAAATATCAGAATTGCTTTTGAAAACCTACATTAGATTGCAAAACATTCAAGTGGGATACTGTATTACAAATATATTGGGACCAGTATCTCTTCCATTTGAAAATCCATCATAACCCAGACTTTTTTGACTTAAAATTAAAAATTATGTCATGTACACAGGTTTTGGGTTGGTTAGCATTACTTAAAAAATCAATACTGACAATTTCTACCATATTTATTTAATAACCCCCCCCCCCCGCACTCTCCCAAATGACTACACAAATATAATGGAAGCAGCATCATTCTCAACACATTCTATTAATGTTTTACTCGAGTAGAATTTTTCTAACTTGGTTGTGATCAATCTTTATGATCACAAACATTAATAATGTGTTAAAGCATTTGAGTATATCAGTATCCATTTTACACCAATAAATAAAAAATAAACAGCTCCCTCGAATAAGCCTTTGCTATAGTACATGCATCGGGTCATTTATTTGAATAAATATGGCATACACTTTCTACCTTTTATTTGTTCTATTGTGTTTTGTCGCCAAAACTGTTCTTATTCTTTAAATTATATCTTGGTACATATTGATGTTAGTGTGTTTGTCCATACACCGTATATGCAGCTTCATACACTTTTTGATATCTTAGGCCTACTATACGAATTCATTTGTTTACCTCTACTTGTTTTTGTCAGTATTGCATTGAAAATCATCCACTATACTTTTGTATAGTATGCAGATCAGAATAAAGTAGTAAATATGCTATGAATACTTTTAAATATTCCCTGTCCTTATTTTGTGTTAAGTACTGTTTTGGCAATTCATTCTGTACAAAATCATAAACCATTTAATAGTAAAACTTGCATATGACCTTCAGCTTGTAGCATAAGCATAACCCATCTAGAAAAAAGCCTCCAGGTTAATTTTTAATTAAAAAACAAAAACATATTTTTATGCCGCATGTGACCTTTGACCTTAAAGTGTCATGCACCCACCTATATCTCCCAGCATCTACATTGTTTAATATTTGTATAAACTAATTTTATCTATCAAAAACAAAAACATAAATAAATGTAAAATAAAACAAGTTATTACAAAGTGTGACTATGTACTTTGTGCAGTGTCTGCTGGTTCCAGTCTGCCTGACATTTCAATCAATTTATGTATTAAAATTTCAAAGGCAGAGAAAATTGAATAAAGAAAATACGGCAGCTCAATTTATTACCAAGTGCGACAGCTTCGTTGTTAAAAAGTGCAACAGCTCTGTTATTACAAGGTGGGATGATTATTACGAAGTCCGACATAAAATACGTCGCTGTGTTATTCTGCAATGTTACTGTATAAATCAATGCTGGAGACGTTTTCAGGCTTCGCTTCACTATTCAGAACTACTTTCGTCCGTGATAATCATCTTGTATAAAACCCTGTTATGGACAAAATTACGGCCCGTGTGACGTTGTTTACCGTCAAATTAACTAGTCTCGGTTTTAAATTACATTTGCACAATATGAACATGTTTTTGCAAATGAACAGAACGATGTCATATAAGTGTACTCGGTATATACTGTAATATTAAATTTAAATTTTATATGTTCAAGTCTGCTTGAATTATTTGATGTCTAAAATTTTAAAAGGCAAAATATTGAAAAAACATGAAATGGCTGGATTTCGGTACAGATACAAATTGATAAGGTTATTAATTGTTAACGGCTATCTTGATTTATATTATATATACATATATATGTATATACGTATATGTATATATGTATATATATATACATACATACATATATATAGGCGTACATATACATGTATATACATATATACATATATATATATACATACATATATATACATATATACATACATATATATACACACATATACACATACATATATATACACACATATACACATACACACCTACATATACACACCCACACATACATATACACACCCACACATACATATACACATAAGCCTAAATACATACATACATATACACATATATACATACATGTACACATATATACAACTACATCCGGTTTTACACATTATGTATATATTGTCGGCTAACAAATACTGTACTTTTATTTTCTTGTTTCAGTAATAATAGGCCTAGGCCTATTCTCATAAAGAGCCTAATGACAAAAATCGCGGAAGATAATAAGGTAATACTGTATTATCAAATCTGCCGAAGGGAACTGAAATTGCCTTCCTTAAGCCTACGAACTAAGAGTTGTGGCAAGATCGCAATCGAAAATGTAGTTAACGGCTTCAGAGAAAATCAGAGAAAAGGACTTTCATTTAATATAATTGGTGATAGTAAATGACATAATCATCATCGTTACGGTATGTATTTTGTAAACAGCTAATAAATTATTAGTTGATTTATGAAAATATAATTGAACTTTAGTAATACGCATTTCAATCATTTACAATCAACATTTCTTCAAATTCCTATTTAATACCATTTGTTTTCGGTTAAATGACAAATGATTCAAGTGATTTGAATCTCAAGTGAGAGTTTATCTCACAAAGAGCTAAGACTTGCGTGTACGTGTGTGTAAGTCACATAACGTGATCTGGGTTTTCTATACTTTATTACCTCAATGATTGTAGGATTGTAGTATTGTGAGAGACTGACAAACAGATTGCATAAGGAATTTCATATCTAATAATGATTGTTTCAAAGGGGTCCCATTGCGCATACTCCCCATTGTTTTTCGTGTTATTGTTGTCATGGTGAAGGGCATCGAAGCAGATCTATAATCTCATTTAACAATATGTATTCAATATGTATTAGATAGGATCGATGAGCCTTCTTCTGCCCACACATTATGATTGATATAGAAACCGAGAAAGTCAAACGCAACGGCTTTTTTTTTTTAAAGAAATGTTGGTTTAACTATTGATAGGATCAAGATTTCACAGGTAATCAGGGTATAAAGCAACCATATGCTTTTTATATTTGTATAAATTACATTTTTCCATTATTGTACTCAATTACTTAAACAAGGCAATAACATTCATTTTTTCTTAGAAAATGGAAAAGGCAGAGCGCAAATCACTTTTGTTAAACAAAACTCGTCTGGTAGAGGATATTAGAACCGAGCAGGTGATTTTGGAACTTAAGCAATTGGAAGTGTTAACTCCAATTCTCTTCAAAGACATCGAGCGGGAAAGCGGACGCAAGGCTCGTCTTAATCGTCTGGTCGATCTCATCACATCTTGTGGCCCTAAATCCTTCCAAATATTCAATGAAATCTTGGCTAAATATGGGTACACAAACCTTGTAAATATTTTGAAAAAGGATTGTGAAAGATTCCGAAGCAATGACAAAGAAACCATTAAAAAAAGTAAGTAATATTATTGTATTATTCGCTATATAAGACTTACATATATTTTAACATAAAAATAAGAAGTAGCTGCTTGGCAAAGTGTAGATAAATCAAACACTCGGGAACAAGGTATAAATTTGGCAGATTTTATTAATGAAGATGACACAAACCTTTTCAGCCATATTCCTTTATCAGGTGTAAAGCATATAATCCAAGTAAAATAAGTTCAGGGAGTAAAAGCTACTATATCTTGTTGAATCAATTAAATTTTGTTTTGTTTTAAAGGAGGGAGAAACATTCTGGATGAGTGACTGTGAGGAGTGTACATGCTCAAATGGTGAGACAGTGTGTTTTTTTTTTTTTCGGAAATCTCTTTATTACTGTTTTTGTTTTTGTCGCTGGAGTTTATTAATTATTATTATCATTACATTGCAATTATCATAACATATTTGAAAGCCTATTGATATTTGTTAAATCATTATTAATATCAATATTAACTTCATCAGCGTGTTTTTATTAGTTAGAACTCATGTAATATTTTAATGATAAAGATATGACGTATACGCGTGCAAGAATGGATAGATATAGAATAGATATAATTTCATTTATTTACTTAGTCACAATTTACTTGATAAAATAATGGTACTGGTATTTTGTATAGAATATCGACATACAATTTAGCAAAGTCTCGTTTTTTGTTATTCAGCGTAACACAAGTCATGTTTATATCATGATGCACTTTCAGTAATCTATTCGTATCTGGCATTAATTGTCCAACTGACTGACCCTCAAAAAAAAAATCGAAATAAACGCAAATATTTCTCTATTAATATGTCCTTGGCCGGTTCTTAACTAGATTTACAATTATCAGAAACTGCCAGCGGGTGTAGTCAGTGAATAGCTGCTTACAAATAACGATTTACATTACAATTACAGTATTGCAGTAGGCCTAGTATTATTGTTTTAGTATTCATTTTCACAGCTTTTATCTCGACCGGTGGACATGATGGTATTTGGTAAAAAATGTAAGAAACTGGACTTTATGTTAACCGATTCGGTAACGTTCTGTAATCATGGAGGGTTTGGAGGAGCCCCAAGGAAGGTTATTGAAACTCAGAGAAGGTAAGTTCAGAACGAGGAGCATCATATTATTATTATTATTATTAATTATTATTATTATTATTATTATTATTATTATTGACCATAATTTATGAAAAATTTATAATACAAATAATCATTAAAGTTTAACTGAAAATGGGGAAGAGGTTTTACTAACAAGTTATTATTATTATTATTTATTATTATTTATTATTTATTATTATTATTATTATTATTATTATTATTATTATTATTATTATTAATTATCCGAAAAGGTGATTAATCTCAGATAAGTATAGTACATACTCCAAGTATTGAAATGCAAGCCATCGTGTCGGAATTCAATTTTTTAATTGTATTGAATAATTATGTCATCATCAGTATTTTAATTATCATTATCAGTATAGTTAATAACTTAAAATTATTATCATAATTATCATTATATTTGTTTTTAACAGTCGAGTAACAACAATATAGGCCTAGTTTGCATGTTTGAATAATAATGAGTAATTAAGAATGTGTTAAAGATCGATATTTCGTTTGAATCGCTAACAGCTATCAATTGGAGCAAGAGAGTGACCCTGAAGGTTGGTACAGATATCGAGTAGAGGATCTATACTCAAATGCAACGGACAAAGTAGCTGAGTTCGTGGGATCAGACAAAGAAAATCTCGTCTTAGTAGAAAACGTAACAACAGGTAGGCACAATAGGATCCATAATCCTTAGGAATGGATGCTGAACAACATTCACAACAATTACGAGGATTTGAAAGAGTCAAAGCGTTGAGAGGGCGAGGGGGTTACATGCGGAACCGGGTAAAGCACATTATTAATGAAAAAAATAATGATGAAAACTGGTATGCATGGTGGACAGATATAAGCTACCGCGTAATCATTTAAGTTAGACATCGAAAACCTAAAAGATTGTAGTTGCCAGTTACACCAACAGTACCGAACTAGGTTGCGAGGGGCCTGTCACGCCAAAATTGGTCCGGCCCCAAAAAGGTCCGGCGGACAGATTTTGGCCGCCAAAGTCTGTCCGCCGGACTACTTTTGGCCGCTGAAATAGGTCTCCCCTTGAATAAAATTGGTCCATCGGTCTGGCCGCTTGTGACGCGTCTGCTACCCGTATGGTATGACTGTTTCTCCCGTGGAACGTGGAGGAAAGTAATTTATGCTTATTTATAAATTTTTCCTGACAGGCCTAAGGGGCCGACCAGGCTAACTAAGCGGTATATAATTATTATTACTCTTTTACTGAAGTAATCAATAATAATTATCCACCTGAAACTCATCTCGGTATTTCTGATTTAATAGTTTCGGTTTTCCCCTCTCCCCTCCCCCCCCCTAAAAAAACACTTTAATATGATTATTAACGGGAATTATGTACAATAGTAATCCATAGTACCATCAGGTTTCATACAGATAACATGACAGGGTATACTTAATTGTCATGAAAATACGTAGTACAATATATAGACTGAAAACATCGAACTTTTACTAAATTAACATTACTCTATAGTAGGAACATATTGCTCCCTTTCTTTCTGGGGCTTAGTAATGAATGAAAGTTAAAAAAGTTCCCGAAATCTATGATCATTTAAAAATAAAGAAATAGGCCTACCTCAATGGCCTAGCTTAGCGTTTGAGTTGATAAAACTTTCATCGCTGTCATGCCGGTAACACATGCAAATATTAGCAAATGTTCACAGCGGACCAAAATGAGTTTGATCTCGCAGGACATCATTCTTACCGGTATAACCATGGTATAACTCAAGAAAACATTAGGCACAACATATAGGCCTATTCACAAAAGAGATAATACCCTGTACCTGCTAAGTTCGCCCAAAAAATCATCACACAGATTAAGAATGATATATCTGAACAAAGAGGAATTATGACACAAACCAATGAACAAATCAAGACAGTGTATTGCGAAAAAGATAAACATATATTTTTCAAAGATCAGTGAGATCTTTAGAAGAAGGCAGAGACCCACGGCTCTGATGTCTGAAGACCACTTCGAAAGAATGTTTATCCTTTTCATACGTCCCGAGCAAAACGAGCAATAATTACTTTAAGAGCTCAGGTTACAAACGATTAACTAGGACCACAAGATTGCAAGCGACTGAGTCCAGGAAATGAAAAGCTCCAGAAAAAATCGACTGTTTTGAACAAACCGTATGGAGAACATTTTGATTTTAATCTATCATTGACATGCTTGGAATTAGCTATTTAATCTAATCATTGTTGTTTCAACTGGATTGTTGATTTCGTGAGTGACGTGCGTGAAAATCTGAAGAGTCCTCTCCTTACCCGTCTGATAAGCCTGGAGACCTCCCCCTGTCGGGCAACGACAGATCTTACCCCTCCCCTCAACTATGGATGAGGATGCTGTTGTGTTAGACCAAAAAATGAATTGATCTGAATATTAATATCAAATATGCCCCTTTTTATTCTTTCGTATTTCTAATAAAGTTATTTTATTCCAGGTGTCAATACTGTACTAAAATCGCTTCAATGGTTGCCAGGCGACAAGATACTCATAACAAATCAAACGTTTGAAGCAGTCAAGAACACCTTGACATTTATGAATAAGAAGAATGAAGGTAACATCACCTGATAAATCGTGGTTATCATGGTCTCACTGCATGATCATCAGTGATGATCAAGGAATTCCTAATAGAGGGGTAGAGCGAGGGTGTAGACCACCTCAGACCCACCATGGTTGGGGCTGAGACATTTTATGAATATGGCATCTCTAGATGGCGGGAAATGACACCTTAAGATTAGAATTTTAATGTAATTTTTCTTTTTTTTTTTAATACATTGAACAGTCTATAATTTATTTGTATGGATGCAGTTACAGTGTGTTTTGTTCAGTTAAACCATTTTCCTAAAAAAAAAAAAAAAAAAAAATTCCATCAAAGTGCACATCGGTCCGCGACCGATTACAATAGACCAATCCGCCACTAAGCATGAATCGTTTTTCGTATTTTTGCAGATATCTTACCATAAAATTATATACAAAACAATAATGTGTAATTTTTGTGTTTATTTTTTTAAAGAAATTGAGATAGTAACAATGGACATCCGATTCCCGATTGAGAATAAAGAACAGCTTGTTTATCAGTTGGAAGAGACCCTTGATGCTAATAAAGACATCAAAATGGTGATATTGGACCATATAATCAGTGTGTCTGCCATTCTAATGCCGATAGAAGATATGATACCAGTATGTCATCAAAGAGGGGTGATGGTGATGGTGGACGGTGCGCATGCTCCTGGGCAGGTTCAACTGCAGTTAGATCAAATTGGAGCCGATTTTTATACGGGTATACCAGCTCAAGCCTCAATTTCCATACAGTCGCTACAGGGTTTAACTACAATCCTTGCTCTGCGCAGCTGCTGTGCCTGACGCATTCGCAAATGCTCCCTGATTCCGCTGATGGTCAGCGTAGCCAGCAGACTAGGCCATAGCGTGTGTAGCGATTTCTATGGAAACCAGCCTTAATACAGTGCTAAGCTTGTTAATTCTCAACCACTTTCCGGTAGCTTTATCCTATTGCCACACCAAGGGCTTTTAAAAGTAGCTACAGTTCATTCGAAGTACATGGCCAAAATAGTTTCTGGATCTGTGCCTCTTCACAAAAGTGTCAAATACCGTTACCTTGTCTAGGTGAGAATATATACCCACGTTAATTCCAAAGAGATACCAGATGCATATTCCTTTTGCACCTCCTAATGAGGTTTTGTCCAGAGTTTTGCCAAGAGGAAGTTTTCCGAATCCGTTCCGGGCCGGCCGCATATTTTTTATTTATTTATTTTTTGCAATACATATAAGCAATATAGATCTCTTTTAGCCAGTAGAGAAGTCCATTTTTTTTTTATCTAAATGAAGGAAATCTACTTCTCTACTGCCACTTTAATTTTTTTTTACATCTTCATCCTGTCTCTAGTGAGGCCTGATTCAATAAATAGCTTTTGTATTTCTTCTGGAGTATTTACTCTCTTCAATTCTTTCGACTGTCTTTTAATTATTCTTTTTACTGCCCACTTATTTATCATCAAGGTAATAAAGTTATTTGATTTGATAAGTTGCATTTGGTTCAGCTTTGCGGGTCCAATTGACCTTGTGTAGGCCTAAGGCTTTTCAGTTAAATCAGCCTACCATAATGAGTTCAGCCTACCATAAGGTCAGTAACTCCGAAATGCATTGATTTGAAATTTATGGATCTATAGTTCACTTTTACTTCTGTAAAACATCAATTAATTTTCTGTAAAAATAAATTGTACGCATGAAATAAAATTAATTGCATAGGACTCAGCAGCTATTGAATTTGAGTTTTCCGGCCGACGACACAATCTACAGATTGACCTAAATTAAACATGTAACCCTCATATTATTTTCAATTTCTTTTAAAACGCGTTTTCTTTTGTTTGTTCAAATTGAATTTGTTCAAATTAAAAAATGCCTTTGATTTTTTTTTTCCACAGGTGACCTTCACAAATGGTGTTTTACAACACGTGGTTGTGCTTTACTTCACGTTGACCCAAAACACTCTGACGTCATCAATCCGCTTGTGACGGCGTATTTGCACTTTCATCCGCGTTTACGTGATCGTTTTGTGCGTCAGTCGACTAGAGATTGCACGTCAATGTGTATTGCATCGGCCGCAATTGAGTTTTTAGAGGAGATTGGTGGACTGGTAAGATTCAAGTATTCTCATTAATCATGAACAGAAAAAAAAAAATCGGAATCCGAGTGGATATTGAAACTTTGTCTTGAATGGAGAAGTGAAGCAAATTGCTTAACTTTGGTTCTAGATTTGACATTAATTGGGTGGCATTGGATTGGATTACTTTGGTGTGATATACTTACCAAGGATACCCACGAAAGTCCTGATTTATTTCCAGTGGTGGGGTCCTTTATGGTCAGCTAACACAAGGAGAGCAGCGATGGACATTGGACTGGGAAATATTGATTACGATTACAGCTACGAAACTTGTCTAATATTTTTTACTTTTTTTTTCTTTTAGGATGTTATAACCCAGCATAATACGAATTTAGTAGATTGGGCAGTTGAGATGCTCGCAAATGCATGGAAAACAAAACATCTTCCAGTTCCTCGTAGCTTGAGGGCGCCCTTTATGTCGTTAGTAATGCTTCCAGCTGACGTCAATGATGTAGGCATACCAGCAACCTACCAGGGATCAAAGAAACTAATGGGAAAAATTTATAAGAAGTACGCGATACACTGTGCGTGCACGGCGTTTGATGGTCGATTCTGGGTTCGCGTATCAGCTCAAATTCATAACTGTAAAGAGGATTATTTCAAGTTGCGCGATGCAATAACACAAGAATTTATAGAAGAACCAAAGAAAAATAATAAAACAAAATGAATATTTAACGATGGACTATCTGTCATACCATTTGGCTTCATAGCTCAATTGGTAGAGTATCCGAAAGGTAATGGAAAGTTTTGGACGGAATTCCCAAAATGTATTATTTTAAATCATTTAAATAGTTTCAACAATTGTAAATATTTATATATAATAATAATTGAGATTGCATTTGAGAAAAAAAAATGCTCACACACTTATTAAACAAATAAATATTTATTGGTTCGTTGGAGCATGATTATTTATACACTTTATTAAAGTAGTCTCTAATATTATGACCATACATAAACATTATGACGTTGATAAATAACCGTAAAATCGGTTTACATATTTTCTTCTTATATAGAAGGTACTCTTTTCCGATTTTCTCTCTAAACTTGTAACAGTGTTTACGGAGAGATTGCGAGAGCGATGATGATGTTGAGTATTTACAAATCGACTGGAGATTTTCTCTGGCGGTACGATGGTACCATGTTAATACTAATGTTGATTATTATCTTTATCATTATTAGGCCAAATAAAATAAATTGTTTGTTTGCTCTTCTTTTAAAAAAAAAGAAGATAAATAGGGGTGGGTGGACAAAGTTTATCTATTTATTTATTTTTTCTTAAATACTCATCAGATGGAATAAAAATAACCCACAGAAACCTAGAATGGCAATGTCTGACATCAGACAACAACTTTAGACTAATTTGTAGGGCATCTGGCAAAAAATAAAGATGAATTCACTCACATTTTTTTTTTAATTTGTAAAGAAATAAGCCAAAAAAAAAACTTTTTTAAAGTTTTTTTGTTTTTTCGCCCCTATTTTTTTAGTAAGTTATGGGCGGGTGGAATAGGGCAAACAAACAATTTTTTTGGCCTTATTTTATTTATTTTATTTCAACCATCTTTAAAAAGGGTAACCCTTCCAGTTTAGCCCAGTATGTTACTGATATTCAGGGCCCTCTTTAATAAAATTAAAGAACAGTACAAACAACATCATTACAACATAATAATAATAATAATAATAATAATAATAATAATAATAATAATAATAATAATAATAATAATAACATACAATCCTCATAACAAGTCTTAAAAGTATTAAATTGACTTACATAAAGACAATTCAAAATAGAAATTTAATTTATAATGCCTAATATAATATAATGTAATATAATAAGTATAATATTATATCGTTAACATTACTATAAAAATGATGATCATACACTTTGACAAACAGCATAAGCTTCAGGTTTATCAGTGCAAGCATGTAATTTTATGACGTCATTATACATTACACTCATGAATAACGAAAAGTTATCAAGTATGATGGCGTTCTGGTCGATGCGATTGACGTCACTAACACTATCTGACAATCCAGAACAATTGAATTCACCGCCAGTAATATTAGTCAGAAGGCTGCCCTCACCGTTATACTGAAGCTGTTGAGAAAACAAACAAACCAGATTCAGCAAACATCAACATTCTGTTTCTGGGTTCAGTCTGAGATAACTACAGTATCTCAGGTTCAGTTCAGGACCTTGGTAGTACCACTGCTTTTTTTATGTCGATGTGTTTGATGTTTTTCCCTACCTGACGATCTTACTGAATACCGTACTCAGTAACGTTCCCAAAAACCCCAAAACTGTATCTTGCGAAGACAATTCGCAGGTGATGCGGGTGGGAATCGAACCCATGACCTCCAGATAACCTGCATGGTGTCATAACCACATAGACCACCCTGCTTGCCCTTAGAGACTAGTGTTAAATCCGATCCCAAAAGCAGCGGGTAGGCCTAGTGCAATGCTATTTCGACGTCGTGAAGGTCGTGGGTTTGATTCCAACCGAATCACTTGCGAATTTTTGTCGCAAGTTTTGGGAACGTACTGAGTATTCAGTACGTTAAAACAGGTAGGACAAAGCACCAAAAGCTAATATAAAAAAAATCTAATATATATATATATAT
>NW_022731578.1:423980-433086 GCF_011630105.1 Anneissia japonica | reverse complement strand
ATCATATATTATATATATATATATCAAATCAAATTTGATATCGGACTATCAAATTTTATTTGACAAAAGCATATGACGTGGCTATATATGGTCATGATAACATCACATCATGACCATATATAGGCACATCATGACTATATGTAGGAATGCAAGATTTTTTTTGTCAAAGAAAATTTGATAATGTTGAAAGAGTTTCATATGATATGTTTAGTACTGCATCTTACATAGTTGTGAATACTGTGCTTCACATGGATGATTGCTCTAATAATATCTCGACAAGCGTCCATAAAATTGTTCGGTAACGACAGCAGTTCCTCTGTATCGTTGACGCACTTCATACCAGCGGTGTAGCTAATTAGATCACTGAAGTACTCTGCAAAATGCTTGGTCTGACAAATAAGAATATTGGAAAGGCTTATTTATACTGAAGTCAATCAGGTCCATTTCGTTCAATCATTACTTCAAGAGCCATCGTGGGCTATTATTCGACGGAACAATACAAAAAAAAACTAAACAAAAAACAAACAAACACCAAAAGACAACACTATATAGCCCGTATTACCAAACAAACTATGCATTATAGGGACATATGTGTCATTTTGACACCTGCATAACCCACTCTAAGCTTCTAATAACTCCTATTACTATCGTTCTCAGCTAAACCCGCCCCAAGAATGACAGTGTGAAAGTAAATTTGCCTAAAACATGCGCGTACAAACTGGCCCTGTTCTTATAGAAGATAAAGATCCAAGAGAAGTAAAGTATTAATATGGGAAAGCTGGTGAGGGGTCTAACCCTTAGTTGGGGCCTTGGGGCGATGGTTCAGTGAAGGGGAGTTAACTGACAAGAAAGCGATATGATGTGATTTTGAGCGTAATTGTTTTGCTCAGCAAATCAATAAATTTTTTTTCACTTCAAATCAAATCATACAACATACAAGCAAAGCTTGTAGAGATGGTACGCAGGCATACTAATATTATCAGCCGACCAGTCCCCGATAAATTTGTTTTTCAGAATTATATAAAATGTGGAGAAAAAAAAGAAAATTATATTCAAATATATGTCTGAGAACGTCATTTCCGGCCATCAGAGGTGCCATACTTATATTTTTATCCGCAGCCCCAACCATGGTGATGGTAAGGAGGGGTATAGAGCCCCTGATTTTTTTAAAATTCCTTCACTGGGGCACCTCTGTTTTGAATTTATAAATCTGCCTCAGTTGCAAGAGCACATAGTACTTACCACTGACAAATTTCTAGTGAAAGCTTCAGTGTGTTGTACAAGATCTGGGTGAGTTTGGTGGTTCATAAAATGTCGCGAGTTATTAAACCTTTCAATCGTCTAAAGTAAAAAAAAAATTATTAAAATTATTAAGATATAAATCATTATTTTCATAAATTATTGTTGTAAAGAAGGACGGACAGATCCAATGAGAATTTCATTTTTCCACAGCGCGAAGTTAATCTTTTAAAAACTTTGAACTTGCTAAGCGACAATCCTACACTCGATCCAAAAGGATGATATAAGGGGATCGTGGATAGTAATGTCGGTATATACAAGCGATTTAATTCCATCGCGCTTTTTGTTGTGCATATTTCATGCTAGTGTCACAACGGATACCATGTATAGTACAATAATTTACGATAAATTCCAACCATTCCCATACTACGGTACCATACCTTCAGGATTAAGCCTAAAGATATAATTTTTAGCTCCGATATGGAGCTCTAGAAAGACCTCTATTATACTGCCCACATGAGGCTGATTGATTAACATCTTTGATTAATATCTTTTTAGAGCTACTGCCTCCATTATACTGCCCTCATGAAGAGCTATAGAAACACTCTGCTGATTGATTAATAGTTGATTGATTAATAGATCTTTTTTGAGATCTACTGCCCAGAGCCGTAGATGACTAGTTCTTGGAACTCTACAGATGACTCTATTATACTGCCCTCATCGGAGCTTTCGAGATTACGAGAATTTATTTCGGTTCTTATTTCTTCTGGGGTATAATGATAGTGCACAATTATATTAATTTAATATGATTTTTTAGTGTGAGATAGGCTGATCAACATGAATTAGATAACAGTGTGATATGTAGGGCATACTTACGTAATTATCCCACGTATCTTGCACTAGGTTTCTTAACGTTTGCACATCGTTTTTCAAAACTTCGGTTAGGCCTACCGATATGTTCGTCGTTGGTATAGCTCTCGCTCCCGATTCCGTTATCGATGTCGTCAAGATCGTGATGAACATAATTGAGTCTGTCGCGATCAGGAAACACAAACGTGATATATTCAAAAAATAACCAATCTTGGGATGGGCAACATAGTACTTAAAAATCAGAAATGGTTGGGTTTTTTTAACTTGAGTCCATCATAAAAACATGGAATGACACCACTCAGAAAATGTTGACGGGATAGAGGGGGGGGGGGGGAAACATAATGTCCCACAGAGGGACAATAATCTTGGTTGGATCGAAACTAACGACAGTTAGTCGATGCTTATCCGACGGAAAACTTCCCATGATCCCCCTCTCCCAACCTGCTCACGCCGAATTTATTTTAATTAGGTTTATTATAAATCGAAATGCAAGGTAGCCCTAATTGCCTAATCAATAGCCGAGCCCAAATAGACATATAATTAATAATAATCCAAAAAGACTAGAAATGGATAAAATCTTGAACTAATTAGTCGTGTCATTCAAGGACTGACATATTTACTCACATCGTCAATTTACCATTAACATTTGTACCATTAGCAGAACTCTCCTTGGGACGCCCTATTTTGGAGATACCGCTTAAATATAGTGACATTTATGGTCCCAACGGAGTCCCCTTAAATTGGGAAGTCTATTTATAATACATTTTCAATGCATATGAATTATACATATTTTTGTGTCGAGTTATAACTTTATAAAGTTATCAAGCTCTACCGAATGCTTATTATTGTACTTACATAAAACCGTCATCTTTAGTAGGCCTTTAGGCTAGTATTAATATTTGTCTTCGTTAAAGCAACACAAAATGTAGAATAATCATTTTGGGCAAATTTATCTCTTTTATATACATATATCGACTGTTGTTTTTTCAAATGAATTAAGAAATTACAAACTAGTTTTGTTATCAAAATACCAGCGATGTAATATCATGAGTATCGATTCCATACTGCCGGCCTATTTGAAATATCTGTCACGTAAGTGGTTAATGTAACGCAAGATATTGCGATATTCAATGCGTGAACATATTACAACTGCATTCTTCTATTTTGGAAGATAACACTTCATAATGTACCTTATCAGTGGCCGATCCAGGATTTTTGGCGGGACGGGAAGGGTGGACTCAAGTGGCAATCTAGGACCTATGGTCCGAGGGGCGGAACCTAGGGGTTTTGCTTGTTCATATATATACCTATTGTGGGAATCCAGGAGCTATGCTCCATGGAAGCTTCGAATGTTTAACCATTTAATAATTTATCTAGGCCTAAATTATTTTACATGATTTTTGTTTTCTTCCGAGCTTCTGTCGGGACACACGAGCCCCGGTTAGGTTAGACGAAGAAATCTCAAATGGTGCCATGATTCAGAGATTGAAGATTACGTGCCTATAGATTCCTAAATAACTGTATTAATTTGTACTAAACTATTATCCATAGCATTACCCTGGATACGTTACTATTTATAACTTAAATTTCAGTAATTCATCCCTGACTGACTGTGTTCAGCATATTTAACTTAAGTCTATTGCAAATGCAGCATTACTTGTAATTTTTCAAGACATTTTTATCGTTATTCTTATCATCTATTGTCATATTCATCGTCGTCATCGTCGCTGTCGTTATTATAGTCTATCGTCATCATCATCTTCATCACCATTAGTATCATTATCACATTGTCATCAGTATCATCATCATATCATCATCATTGTCATCCTCACCATTATCATAATTTATTTTATTTAATTTTATTTCGATACCCAAACAGCAGCAAATTAAATTCGCTACTACTAAAAAACTAATATTAGTATAAAGTATCGTGTAGACAATATACATATGGAAACTTGTATTCTGCTATGGTGGTTTACATAAAATAGATTTGTACAAATACCGATATAATTTAATAGCGAGATAGTATAGTTTTATGAATCTATGAGCAATGTACAACCTCTGAATTATATCGCCATTTGAGGTCTTACATTTGCCAAGTTGAAAATCACATCAATAGTCAGTACACATGTTTTGCAATTGCTTTACAGTGACGCAATCATAACATAAGATTATACCAGCAGTAGAAATATTTCAACAGTTTTCTAATACCAAAAGCACCACTTTGTAAACAATACAGCTTTTAGATAGTGACGATAGGAAATTTCTTCTGTGATATTTATAGCACCAATGAATTATACCAGCGATAGGGTCCTCCTGAATGTAAATATCACAAACATAACCATAATTAATAAATATAGGCCAACTGCATGAATTGTTCATAAATTATTTATGAATATTCACAGATAGGCCTATTATAATATGGTAGAAAAGGTCTTCATCGTCGCAATTCGAACTCAAAGCTCTCAGATTCCACGACTGCTCTACGAGAAGCATATGTATTCTGGATTTCACATTGGAACGAACGAGTTACAGTATTTACAAAGAATGCACTTTGCTCAATAAATAAATAAATATATCACATATTATTAAATTAGGTACGCAGTAGGCCTACATAAAACGCCTGAGGGCCAACCAGACTCTCTGTCAGGTTTATGATTTCCATACTTTTAGGCCAACATATTGTTAGGAATTGAAAATAACAATAACTTTGCTTGTATTGATCGGCAAACCAACCAGCAAATCTCACTACCCAAAACATATCAGTATTTCACTGTTTTGGAATTTCTGTAGATATTATTCTCCTGAAGACGATTAAAGCAACTCAGTGGAAACGCCGAGATATTCTCAACTAACAACAACAGTTCTTTTCAGAACTATCTTTGTGATGTACCGCAAGCATTAATATATTATAGGCCTAATATGTTTTTGCTTGTCGGGGCGGGGTGCGAAGAGGATGTTGTAGTGTTAGGCCATGACCAAACTAACTTTAATTGGATCTGAATATTAATATCAATTATTGTCAGGCGACAAGATACTCAAGGGTTTGAGGCAGTCTTGAAGAACACTTCATCATTTGATGAACACAAAGAATGAAGGTAACATCACGTCATTAATCTACCGTGGCGGATCCAGGAATTTGTAATAGAGGGGGCCCAGGGAGAGACTTTGACAGATGAAGGTCTATGCCGCCTCAACCCCACCATGTTTGAGGCCGAGGTAAGAAAACTTACGATTATGTCACCCAGATGGCCGGCAATGGCACTCTCAGTTTTAAAATTTGAATATCATTTTGTTTTTTACTCCAATATTTTTACAATTTATGTAAAATTTAAGGGAGGGGAGGGGGAACTGATCGTAGTCATTATAATGAACATTATCAGGGCCGGACTGGGACCCGCTCTGAGCATGTTCAGGGTTGGACTGGGATCCATCCTGACTTAGGAGAGTGTCTGCACGATACGGAAAGAAATTTACTGGGGGTGGGACAAAACGCTCCGGCCCTGGTACCGTATGTGTGCAAAATGGTAAACCATCATATGAACTGCAAAAGCCTTCACCAATATCTTGATTTGACTTTCGACAAACACAAACTAGAAGAAAAAAGCAAACTACTTCTTGAAACATAATGAAGAAGCATAAGATACAGCCTATACCCCATTGGAATTCCTTACAATAATGGTTTTCTGAACTTATCAAAATGACTACGCGGGAGTAGATAGTATACGTCACTCTACAAACGAATTAAAACGATAGAGGTTGTTGAAATTGAAACAAAATAGGTGATTATGTGATGTCACCTTTAAATCAATAGGAGATTAGGCGAAGTATTAGGAAGAGTAAACAACGAACGGTGTCGGATAATCAATGAAACCGAAACAAAAACATTGTCGGGAGTGTAAACAAAGGTGTGCGGGTGTTTTAATACCCCTATTTAATGAATTAATGCAAAGGGGGGGGGGGGAAACATGGTTAGTAACGAATTATCTATGTATTTATTTATTCCAAACCATCAGCGAATCATCGCCACTAACAGGCTGGTATAAAAATCTAGCAACAATCACAAACATCAAACAAATATAATATGATAAAATATTACAAGATAAACAAAATCAAATATTGCTTATAGGCTAAATTTAAATAAAATTTAAAAAAAATGCTATAAAAAATGTCAATGTCATTTGTAGAAGAAATATAATATTGCATAGGAATCCTATAAAAAAAAACTACGTTTACATATTTAATTCAACTAAAAGGAACATTGAAACAGGAAAAGAACGCAAATTACGGGAATTCACATGAAGACCAAACAGTTGAACAGAATCACAGCTAAAATACGAATTAACACATTTGTACAGAAACAACATATCATGCAATAAAAACCCTTTTCTAGGGGAAATTAAAGGGCAATGGTAGCCAAATGATTTAACAAAAAAAACCTACTAAACTTAAAATGAATCTGATCAATACGAGTTAACTGAGAATCAGAAGCAGAACTGAAGATAACACATACAATACTCAAAATTAGAAGCAACCAAATTACGATATAAACTAATATTGGCATCAGGGTTTTTAATGTCTCTGCAAAGTCTCCAAATAAACTCAGGCATTCTGCTCCCTTTAGAAATTATATGATCAATATGCTTAACAAACGTATGTTTAGAATCAATAAAAAAAAAAAAAACACCTAAATCACGATGAATAAAAACTCCACCTAACGCATCATCTCCAATATTATAAGAAAAACATAAATTAAAGGATTTGATTTTTTTTTGTTATTTGGTGTGCCGTAAAAAATCGAAAATAAGCCCAATGGGCTCAATCTCGAGAAGAAGCTTATCTCGAAAAGAACCTAATCTGAAGTTCACAAAAAAAAAAAAAAAAAAAAAAAAAAAAAACGAGGTTTATACGGTATATATTTATCGCATTTCCTTTAGGTTACGAAGCACTTTGTTCTCCTTCACCACATGTTTAAGTTGCTATTATATTGGTGCAGTAGCAGGCAACACCGTCATGTACCCACATATACACTTGGGTGGAAGGAGGTAGGCCCAAAATGCCTTGCTAAAGAAGTAAACATGCGAAATGCGCAGCGAAGGGATTGAAACATGCTTGCTTCCAAGCGATATTGATTAATAACACAGGTCTATCAGTAATTATGATGAATTACAATATATTTTCTTATCAAGTGATGTTTTGAGAAAATCGTACCGTAGTGTCAATCAACCAATCAATGCTGTTCCAATTGTTTTGCATTTTACTGAAGAAATTTGAAAACATTTCCTCTGTTACAAATTTACATGATTCTATCTTTGGTGAATTAATATTTTTTAAAGGTTTTGGTGACACCAGATTTGATAGTATGGTCGATGTGTGAACATCGACACTCGCATCAGTAGCACTTGAGGTCGGGGATCAGGACCTCCGTCGGCAAAAGCTCCATCAACATAATTCGTCAAGGATTATAAAACACTAACAATCGATTAAGCCTTTCAAGTCCCAAATTGTCGGAGGTTCCCCGTCCCCGGACTTCACCCCAAAACCCTGTAAGGATACTGGCGGTATGAGAAAAAAGTAGGCCTAATGATGTAAACACTGCTCAGATAGGAACAATGATGTTGTAATTGTATATCAAGCATTGTTTCTATTCCGATGCAGGCCTAGAAAAAATGCTTCCGGTGGGATTCGAACTTGCAACCTCTCGCTATAAAGGCAAGCACCATGCCGCTAGACCATGGGATAATTACAGAAGCGTAACCAGATTAGGTTTATCACTACCGCGGAGGAAAATTCTACCTGAGAGTGGAGTATGCCTTTTCCAGAATAAACTAAACATTGAAGTAAAAGTAGGCCTATGTGTCATTATTATTTCAAAAAAACGATGTAAATGAAATGAAATAACGGATGTTTAAACTCAACAACATGACGAAACTATTTCCCCTTAGGCTATAAACACAATCTGTAGGTAAACATACTCATATGGTACAAGGATTGAAAGAACGAACATTAACCGTTAGGTATCCGTGAATTCGACTGATTGTGTTTTGGAACTTTTCTATCCCGATTATTTGAGTTTTTAAAGAGAAATTATAGTTGTTTTGTGGGGAAACGAACATAGAGACTAGAGAACAAAAAATAAAAATTCTCTACATGGAGTGATGACGCGGCGAAATGATGTCTGAGAATTTTCTCCCTCCCACGACGTCACAGTGCGGATTGATACATCTGACCAATAAGAATACTACATACTGGTGCTGAAATTACAGAACTTAATAGCTTGGATATCAGATTTATGCGTTCTACGTCATCATTCGTCGAAATAAAACCATCGGCAATCTCTGATTTCACACCTTCGTAGATTAAATTAACTATTTCCGAGGAAATGCACATACTAACATAATTCCTGCCAGCAGACGAGATTTTGGAACAGTGAAGGTATTGGCTAAGAAACCGAGGTGGAGAAGTATCCAAAGTAACGCTTTTTAAAAGGAAAGTTTACATTGATTTTTTTTCAAAAAGAGAAAATTTTAACCTTTCATGTTAATTCAATCATGCATCTTCGGGATTGGATATTGGTTGTGTGTGCTGTAGCAGCGTGTGTCTTGTTTAATTGTGAGGGTAAGAGTCATCGACTTAGCGTTCGACACCATCGAAATGATACCGAGGCAAGTCTAGGCTAGGCCTTGATTAATTTATTTTATAATTAATGCATTTATTAAAAGAATTATTAATTATTACGCTTGTTATCATTGTCGATATTATTGATTATTGCGTCATGCATGCTCTTTTTCTTTAACTCTACTCACGAAATTTCTATGTCACAACAGAAAGTAAGTGCGAGTAGGAATACAAAGGCAGGGAAAAAAGCCAAGAATTGTGAATATCAGTGCACTGATGGGACTTGCATTCAGGCTAAGTTCGTCTGCGACGGCTGGAAGGATTGTGATAGCGATGAATCAGCTTGTACAGGTGGGGCAACTATATAATAATAATATTA
>NW_022731578.1:417950-423830 GCF_011630105.1 Anneissia japonica | reverse complement strand
CGACGGAGGGGTCCGAACTGGGGGGGGGGGACGAAGCCTCGGTCCTAGTAGGGTTAACGGGGAGAGCTTAAAGGCTTATTTTGCTCCAAAATGTGCTCTTAGACCACAATATTAGGGATTGGCAATCAAAATAAAGTTATTTAAATGGGAAAATCATTATTTTCAAAAATGTTTGGTCCAACGACTTAGTCGTGCGTCGGACGACAGGGCGGTGCAGGTAGGCCTGTCCGACGGGGGGAGAAGGGGCGGCAAATGCCCATCCTCCTCCCCCTACCCCGCTGGCGCCACCATTGTGAAGTGATGCTGTAATCAATCATTTCCATAATGCAGAATAATTACTTAAATATACCATATCATGTCACCATCAATATCCTTATTAAAATCATGAAGTATCATCAACATCATCCTAATTATTATGTAGGTCTAATCATATTAGGAACATATGATAATAACCAACATAATCACCATCATAATCATCATCACTCTCAGCATCACCGTCATTATCAACACCATCATTACCATCATAATCGTAATCACTACCATGATGATGATGATCATCAATTTTACAGTATCACAAATGTCGTCATAATTATCATGTAATCACATCATCACATCAAGAACATTATCATAACCCTCATCATTATCATACCCATCATCACCATAATCATAATCAATATCATAATCATCACCATGTTCATAATCCTCCTCGATATCATCTTCATTATCATTACCATGAATAAAATCATCATTATTAATCATCTCACCAGGACTGATAATACTAATAAATACCTTTACTTTATCTTTATGCAAAAATTAAGGCATAATTTTTATATTGCTTGTTTCATCACAACATCATTATATTATCCTATCATCAACGTAATTTACTATAAAATAACTTTGTCAAAAGCCTCATTTATAAAACACAGCGAATTGTAGTATTACTCTATACCAGCTTTTGGTAAAGAGCACAAAGTTATAAGCCCTATTATACATCATATTATATATAGTAAAGCTGATTTTAGGATTCATCCACAATTTTCAACATTTCAAGAGTAGGCCTATATTAAAACATTATTTTCTGTGACCCCTCCCTCCCCCTCAAAGAGTACATCGTAAATGTTGATGTGCGTCATTTTGAGATTCCAATTTTATCTGTTTCATGAAAGAGTACGACTACAATTTCAACCGCCAACCACGTACAAAAGCGTAGTTTTGTACTCTATTGAAAATGTCGATAGGCCTAATTAAAATAGGCCCTTAAAATTCACGTAGCTTATTATAACCATCATTTGTTATGGTATTTCTATTTAGGTGACTATTTTGGCGAAGATGAACTCTACGATATTTTGACAACAAATCCATGAAACAACTTGACATACAAGCAGAATATAAGTATACTTTTATTTCACTAAAATCGCTGTCAACAGTCTACAATTAGCATTATGGTTCCTATCCTATCTACAAGCAGGCTGCAGTAGGCTAAGTACTTGAGCGTACACAGGAGCTTATTGCAGATCCATAATAATAGGCCCTTACATAAGATAATGCAAAAATGCTTTTAGCCTATATGGTGTAGCTAACTAAACTATATGGAAAAATTATAATGTAAGTTTAGACAAATCGTTACTTGATATTCTTAGTCTAATTTCCTTAACACAGTCTTCAAAGTTGCTTTTGCCAAACTTTAAGCTTAACTGATTTAATAGTTCCGTGTGTCAATGAAGATAAGAACAGCGAACTATACACGCAAAATTGATCACATTACAAAATTGGATAAGGGAACAAGACATGTCATGCATGTTTAAACAAATAATGAATGTTATTAAGATTATTTAAGAATGTTTCTTGATTGAGGGTTTTCCACATTAACAATTAAATGTGTGTTTGGGTTGAGATAAAAGAAACTTTAATGAAAAAAATACTTCATTTTAATTGAGTTACGAGCTTTCGATTGAAAAAAAAGTTATCCCCATACTGCGGAAGCACAAAATACCTTTCCTGAATATTTTAGAAACAAGCATGGACCTTGAAATTAACTGGTTACCAACGCTTTTTTTTTTATGGTAAAAGACTGAATTATGTTTTTGAATAGTTACACATTATAAGATAGTTCTATTTGGTTCTTTGAATGAGCCACTAAACAGGGGTTTTTTAGGATATGTTGGAGGAGGGATTTTATTTTTTTTTCTTTTATGACAGACCATATAAATTTAGATATTAAAATCGTGGTCCCATTTTACATTGTTTGCGCTGGGATGAAGAGGGGTAAGATCTGAGGGAATACAATAACCCGACCATAATAGCTCAGTAGTCGGGGATAGAACAACCAAATGATGGAAGGTTTTGGGATGAAATCCTAATGGGTAGCAATTTGATATTTTTTTTCAAAGATAACACCGATGAAAATGTATAGATTTACAGTCTGTCATAGAATAATAACCCTTACCAAAAATTTAAACAGTGAATGGTTCATTTCAAAATTCAGATAAAAGTTCAGATTTAATGAGGTAAAGCTATAGAGAGTAAAATCCAAGGAAGCGCCCTCACAAAAAAAGGAGAATAGTAAATTCAGTGTGAACAAAGCTACAATTACATTCATACCTTCTATTTTAGCTAAACATTAATTTTATCTAATGCAAACACGGCTTGGCTTCTGCTTATCACATTATAAATATAACAACTGCGTTTTTTCGGAGAAGAAATTTAAGTCTCTTAAGACGAGCTTTAGTTAGTCGAAACGAAATACAATCTCATAAAACGTTTTTTTTTGTTTTTTTTTTTTTTTTTATGAAAGGTGGTTTGGATATTTTAGCAATATGACATGGCTTTATTGTAATTAACTTATTGATAAAGTGGTATACGGTACTTGTTTGTAGGCCTAAAATAAATATTAGCAGGCATGGAATTATTTATGTTGTTATTTATGCATTGTAAAATAAATCGTAAGAATAGAACGCTTTCTCAAAAATGGAGAGTTGTTAAATATGTTTTTATTAAAAGAAACCAATTTAGTTAAGCGTGTATAACAAATCATCTTTATAATAGATAGACCACCAATGTCAGGAATACCAGAAATGAGTGATCTATGGGATTATCACTGTGTGCTTTAACTAAATTTAAAATAACAAAAATGAGTACAGTATGATCACTTGTGTAGTAGTATTTCTTTCGTTTCGACTACAACATTAAATGTTAACAGTCCGTTTCCTGTGCGCCATGAAGCCCAAAAACACAACTTCCTTCTGGAGTGAAACATTCCGAGTTTTTATCATGACGGCAAGAAGATGACGTCATAGCTCTGCGTTTTGATTTTGGCGGGATCCAAGCTTCTTTCACTAATCCCTTGAACAGGGACGCATTTTGGTGTTTTGTCGGGGAGCAGTCATTAGCCTGTAATATTAATATTAATAAAAAAAATATATCCGTATAAATAATAATAATAATAATAATAATAATAATAATAATAATAATACGAACAACAATAAATAGCAATAAAAATAAATGCCGACCTAATGATATTAAAATAAAAAGAAAAAAAATTAGTGAAAGTCTAATTATTTTAATCCCTTTCATGTCACCTACACTTGGTTTACTATCTTATATTTATTTTTGTTCACTTGATCTTGAGAATGCGTCCATGATGGACACGAAACGTCGATCCTTTTTGTCAATAAATTTTGTGTTAAAGTTATATGGTAAACGTCTGTTGATTCCTAATTATTTTACTTTTGTCAAAATAATAAGTCATTGACATTAATAAGTACTTATGATAATATTCAAATGGCCATAACAATAAAATAATAATACAGCTGCTGATGATAATTATGATTCGACAACGATGATAATATAAAATCATACAGCACTATTTTAACGGAATAGCTTTACATCAACATGTATCAACATGTTATTATTTTCAATACGTGTAAAACAAAATATCAACATTTAAAAAGTAAGAATCCGTAATTAAATACCTGCGTACAGTGGAATGACTTATCCCTGCCTCTTCCAGCCCTTCTACATTTTTCTTCAAATATTCCGTTATCTCTTTTAGTGAGACGCTGCAACTTGCAGCTTCCGATGTGCGTTGCTTTTCTTCCTGTGCAGCGAGAACTTGTTTGTGACGTCGATTAAGGAAGTAAACTGCTCATGTTAACTGGTCTTCCGAGCTTAATCCTTTTCGCTTTCTTGGGCTTCTTTGCTGGTTGTTTTCCATTAATTCTAACAGTTTTTTTAATGACAGCCTCGTTAGCTCGTATTCTCTCTTCGCCGTCCAACTGGGTTAACTTTCCCATTTCGTAAATCGGCGGTCAAAATGAAAAATCGATGGTCAAAAATGGAGGAGCTTAGATTCAGTCTTCAAGATCATCCAATGTAAAATAATTAAAAAGTCGGCGTCTAGAAGGGAAATCAGTGGCCAATAAATATCGGTACTGTAGGCTAGTCGATTCTCAGCAAAACTAAACGTCAATCGGTGAAAATCGGCGGTCAAAAGAAGCGGTAAAATAATATAGGCCTGGATGTAGTAACGCTCACAAATGAAAACGTAGAGCTGAATGACGACGAGGGAAGAAAATCGTGTTAGGCCTATATATTAAGCGCACATTGCCCAATCAAAATGTCACCAAGGAGTTACCTTTTTATCTTGAAAACAAATGAAACGCCTTTTCACGCCCTAAAAGTAGGCTTAACAAATAAGATCATGATCCTCATTTGTAGGTGATTATAACATACTTTTTTGTTTATCTGTATATATTATTATTATTTATAGGGCCTATCAATGGTTTATAGTCATTGCTTGCTTATCACAGTTTTTGGTTATCTGTTTACTAAGTGATTAGATTGATTAATTAATTAATTAATTAATTGATTAATGAGATTGTATTTTATTACTTAATTTGCGGATGAATGCATCATCACTGTTATGCGAGTCGCTGTTATATAAGCGTTTTCCAAATATATTACATTATTATTATCAATTAAGGATCACGGTAGAAGCATGGAGGAACTAGTCCTCCATGGCAGAAGCGTCCCCGTCGCTGCCCTGAATAACGTTAATTCTACCGCCAACCACACAAGATCATTATGCTATCTGGTGGACCTGGCAAAGTACAATTATTGTGATAGAAACAAAGTATCTAGCAAGTGTGTGGACACGATAAAAAATGTTCAATTACATTACTATTTTTTAGTACAAATTTTTATAAGAACACTGAGGCCGAAATTGCTTAAAAATTAAGAACAAAATAAGAAAGGAAAAAAAAGTTAGGTAAAAATATCATATGAGGTTTTTATTTAAAAAATATTGAAAAAAAAATCTTATCTGTACTTTACTTGCAGTTGGTGTGACAATGTAATACACTCTATATAAGACAGTACAGTAATACAGTGCTGTACAATAATAAATTGTAATGTTTGAAAAGTATCTAAAAATAAGAAAAAAATAAGAAAGTTCGAGCACCTGAAATCGGGTAAAAAATAAGAACACTGATCTGGGGGAAACATTTACTGTGGTTATGGCGGAATACCTTATGACGCCGAGCTAGTTTTCTGGAGATCGTGGGTTCGATTCCCGCCAGCATCATATTTGGGAACGTCAGGGAAAAACAAAAGGCAAGTAATTGTAGCAGCATGTATATACGAATAAATTAACCAATAAACAGTAGGGTGGGGCATGTTATCCAACCTAAAATAACAATCATCATAGTGTAAATAACTGTACAGTATACGCAAACACATAGGCACAAGATATATAATAAAAACTATTGGGAGGTGTCTAGTATGGCCAAAAGTACTCTGCATTATATTTATTAAAACTCGTAACTATTTTATATCTGTACGTATACCTGATGAAGGGCGATGCCCGATAACGTTCGTGTACTC